>NW_024061649.1:0-105002 GCF_016432855.1 Salvelinus namaycush | reverse complement strand
CAATAAATTAGACGACGTACGAACACGAATATCCAACTGCGCATCAATAACTGTAACATCTTATGTTTCACGGAATCGTGGCTGAATGATGACATGGATACTCAGATAACAGGATATACGCTGCACCAGCTAGATAGAACAGCACACTCCAGTAAGACGAGGGGGGGCGGTCTGTGCATATTTGTGAACAACAGCTGGTGCACGAAATCTAAGGAAGTCTCTAGATTTTGCTCGCCTGAAGTAGAGTATCTTATGATAAACTGTAGACCACATTATTTGCCAAGAGAGTTTTCATCTATACTTTTCGTGGCTGTTTATTTACCACTACAGACAGATGCTGGTACTAAGACTGCACTCAGTCAGCTGTATAAGGAAAGAGCAAACAGGAAACCACTCACCCAGAGGCGGCGCTCCTAGTGGCCGGAGACTTTAATGCTGGGAAACTTAAATCAGTTTTACCTAATTTTTATCAACATGTTAAATGCGCAACCAGAGTGAAAAAAAACTAGATCACCTCTACTTCAGACACAGAGACACATACAAAGCTCTCCCTCGCCCTCCATTTGGTAAATCTGACCACAATACTATCCTCCTGATTCCTGCTTATGTGGGAGTAAATGAGACACATAAGCAACACAGATGTCTAGGATAGCTGAACACTAAAAATAGACCACATGAAGAAAGGGCGACACATAGGCGCCCAGGACAACTGGACACACTAATGATAGAAGAGACACATAGTCTGCGGATCCTAATAAGGGCAAACATACCAAGGCATACACTGAGCTAAATACAGGGCCAAGACATAGGCCTATAGGATAGAGAGTCATATACTATTTTTAGGACAAGCAAGGGCTCTGCCACCATTATAATCTAACTGAAAGCAGATATGGGCGTTAGTAGGCGTGAACAAGCAGGAAGCCTGAACTAAAAAGATAATGGTGGCAGAGGAATTAGGGGAATAATGGTTATTTGCATATTCATATTGTTCAGCCCACTAGGGCATATTTCTCCTATCATTTCATGTAACTATTTTAAGTTTGTTTGTTTGTTTATGCATTTCTGTGAATTAATTAGTTAGTAATGATTTAAGACAATTGATGTATGGATGACTCATAGTGAAGACTGGGTTCGTGCAGATAATCAACAATTTACGACGTTTGGAATGAGACTAACGTGAGGTAAAAATAAATCAATCAATAGAAGACTATTGATCAGATATGAAAATATCTGAAAGGTTATATTGGGAAATTATAACTTTGTAATCTAATAACTTTCCCTGGTGCCCTCGAATTCATAGTTAATTAGTTACGTTATTACTAAAGTGATTGCGTAATCCCTAATTACAGGAATCTATGATAAAACTAAAAGTCTTCAATTTAACGATACCAAAGACACGACATATATGACGCCCCCTGTGAAGGATCTAAGATAGAATTAGACTCTGCTGTGTAATTCCAAATATCAATTGTGCAAACAGAAATTGTACAAACAGACTACTTTCTATAAAAATTGGTTGCGTGTGTATTCCTATTTGAAGAGGCTACATTGCGCCTCCGGTCTTTTAGCGTCAGAGCAGTGAGTGGTAAATTCCAGATTTAGTCCGTTAGGCCAAACGGTACTATTTCTGTCGGTCAATATTAACTTCTAGAGCCAATAAGGTTAGAAATTAGAAGATATTCGTTCGGTGACCGAGCCGAAGTATTTGTCTGCCTACCACACTAAACCAGTGTGGACTGACTACAGGCATAGCTATATTTATGTACCGTGTCGCTCCGGTCAACATAACGCTAGCAAAATAGGCCGAAGGGTTTAAGGTGAGACGTCACTAGTAAACCTACCCTCTCCATAGCGAGAGGGACCCTATTTTTGCTTAGAACGTGATATTTCTGAACAATGTAAGCTAGCACGAGGTGGGAAATCCACGAGATGCATACTAACATAGAGAGAATTTTTTTTCACGTTCTGTGTCCGTTTAAATTCCTCCGCCTCACGCGACAGAAGTCCCGCCCTTCCGTTTGATTTCAGCATTCGCATCCTGTGGTAAAGAACCGCAAGTACATCTTAAAAGAGTGGCGAATATCCAAACGTGGATCACGTTTAAATAATCCAGCAATCAATTGTTTGGGTCTCATTCAATTTATTTATTTAAATTGTCGGACATACCTTTCTAGGTTCTTCCAATTAAATGAGACATCTTAAACTTCTCATATTAACCTAGATTAAGCACTTCTCAGGTTAATTAAAGTTTAATTCACAAATTGCCTATACAGGTTTGATTTATCATTAAATTGATCAATCAGTAAAATTTGGGTTTTTCAAAACCCATTCAGTAATCCAGTACTGACAGAAGCCCCGCCCCAGCGGGAATCCCATGTGGTTTCGGCCTTAGGGGGAAGTGCCACAGTGTTGAATGTTCCAAACATTTGGTCTACTGTTACACTTATGATATCCAATCAACAGAGATTGTATTGAATATCGTCTCATTCAATTTAATAATTAAATTGTTGAACATAATTTAATGTTCTTCCAATCAAATGAGACACTTTTAAACTTATCATATTAACCTAGATGAAGCCACATCTCATGTTAATTAAAGTTTAATACCCAGATAGCCTACACAGGTAGGATTAATCATTGGCATTGATTAATTAATTCAATTTGCTTTTGTAAATTCATTCACGTCCAACTTCCACATTACTGGTACAGTACTGTAGTTCGTAATCTATAAATAGATTAAACTTGTCTTTGCAGCTTCCAATATATTCCAAAACCAAATTTAGGAAAATTAGGAAAAACATTTTTCCTTTCAAAATGTTCTAATAATGTGCAAGCAATCAGAGGGGGTATCCCCACCCGCCCGCTAATTAGTGAACCTCCACCCGCAAATGTATTGATCTCTGACCTCAGCAGCGATACCAACACTAATTATGCCCTAGTGGAAAAGCAGACAACAACGCGTCCCAAAATCAACCATCAAGCGCAGGCCTCGTAAAGGTTCTCTCCAGTCTAGCCCTGATGTCTTGCCACCCGAGATTGGCATCTGTCCAATACCGCAGTGCACAGCTGAAGCACGAGCAGGTGATGGTAGACATGGAGGGACAGGTGGAGAGAACCGGGACAAACTAATGACAAATGCAGAAAATGGAAAAATTCTGCTAGCTATGGAACTACGCTTGAAAACTGAACAATTAAATAAAATTGCAAAAAACGTATGACGATGAACAAGCACATGCTCTTCAACAAAATCGTTTTCTACAGGAACAAAATCAAATGCTACTGGAACAACTCGATTTATACAAAACTAAATACGATGATGTCCACGCCAAACTAGATAAATCTGAAGAGTTATCTACAAACAGGAGCGCTCAACTTGATAACATGCATGCAGTTATGTTGAACGTTACTCAAAATAACACGGTTCTACTCAAAACGCTGCAGACCAAAGACGATCAGTTAATGAACATAATGACAAAGTTGGATGACAAATCAGCAGAACTCATTGAAGTCGCTGACCAAATGAATGATGAGAGAACTCAGGTGATGAAGATGGAAATATTGATTTCTAAGCAAGCAGCGGAAATCTCATCACTGAATCTCTCGCTCCGTACTCGAGACCTCTATTTGCAAACCATGACAGATAAGTTTGAGACCGAAAGGAGCAAGTGTGACACTCACGTGTCAAAATCAGTACTCTAAGCGCTCAAGTGGACTCTGCAATGCAGCAGAATACCACCCTTAGGTACCATCTGGAGGAAATCCAGAATGGTCACGCTCTACAGCGTGACTACCAATCCAAGCAACCGGAGCCCTGTACTCACAGGAGTAAAGACGATAGGTTTCAGACCTTGCCTCCCTCATGTGTCCCTCAGTCTTCTCTTGGCCATTCGGCACTGAGTAATATTGCGCCTCTTGGCCAACAACAACAAGGCTTGGCTTCTCCTCTTGCCTTTCGGCCCCAATCTCTCCACAGGATGAAGCCAACCCCTCTCCGCCCGCTTGGCGCGGAATACCTTGACAAACTCGTCAAGTATTTCCCCACCTTTGACCCCGTTCCAGGTCAGCCAAACGATACTGAGACGTTCCTAACTGACATAGAGGACGCGTTGGATGGCTACCCGAACGCTACAGGTTCTGACAGGGTTTACCTGTTGAAGCGAACGTCAAATAGACACGTGACAAGGTTAATTCGTCTACAACAGCAACACGTGCTAAATGACTACGCTAAACTTGCCACAGCTTTGAAAGTAGAATTCAGTGGTTCTGCGACTCGCAAACACAATAGCTCACTGGCTAACACCGTCAAACAAGCTCGGAACGAACACCCACAAGCTTACAATCATAGGCTTCGTTCAGCTTACTTTGGCCTACTCACTGAAACAGGCATGGAAGACCTGTTACCTTTTAAACAAATGTTCCTGTCGAACATGTATCCTACCTTCATTACCTACTTGGGCCCTGCCGCCCACGTTGGCTTGCCTATCTTACAACTCAGAGAGCTTGCAAGCACAGCTTTTGAGGCATCAAAAGTTCACAACGCTAAGAGCCCTGACCACTCGGTTTTGAAGTTTGACCAGGAGCACTCACTCCAGCTAGAGGGTGCATTATCAGGTATTGGAGCGTTGAGAGATGACGCACAACAACAGTTTCTACCACGAAACCATGAGTCCAATAACCTCCGCGGTCGAAATAACTGTAAAGTACGTCGCAATCAACATGACTACCGCTACAATCGACCTGTTCGCTACGTTCCTGCACCCAACCCACACAAAGTGTCAGAGCACAAGGGTAACAAAGGGTTGAAGGACAATCAAAACGTAGACCAATGTTCTCCAGAAGTTCCACTACGGGAAGAACTAAAGCGAGGACAATTTGAGAAAAGGGTAAAAGATAAATCACAAGGACTAGACGGGGAATTACCGGACACCAGGTCCGCAGAAATTAACACCCTTAGCAAGGACGTTAAAGTTCAAATTTCTCCCGCTCTCATTCAAGACCCCATCCAGGGCCCGCTTGATCAAGAAACAAGCCCCCGGGCTTTGTCTATAGACTCTGATACAAAGGTTGCGAAGAAAAAGGTCAAACGCTTCGTTAATGCCAAGCCCACTCAAAATCGTAAAGTCAATCTGCTTCCACCTTGAACAGAAATGGCACATCACGTCGTTGCGAAAGACCACTCCACTTTGTGGGGAATATGTCCACTAAACACGAATCAAAACGGACGTACCTGGAAACAGTCCTGGAGGACTGCTTAACTTGTCATGCGCTAATTGATTCGGGTGCGACAATATCACTCATCTCTAAAACATTGTTTGATAATCTAAAAGGGCTTTGAAGCCAACTAAACGTTGGTTAAAAGTGGAACGATGCGACACTACACTTCGAGGGGTCACTCAGGACTACCTCGGCTCTCACATTGAGAGTCATGCTGAAACTACACTTCAAGGACGTATCGCTCATTCACCCTGTGTACGTTACCAGCCTCGAAACTGTATCCCTGCTACTTGGAGCAGACTTGATGGATCGGTTACTCCCATTGATGGATTGGAAAACCAACCAGGTATGGTCACAGGCCACCCTGCCTTCTCCACTGACCACACTGTCTTCCCTAACGCTAGCTGCAACGCAGTCAGTCACGAGGGATATCTGTCAAAAGCACCCCTTGGGAAAAATACGTTTAAAAACCTCTTGGGGCAGAATCCGATCCAAGGAGATATTACGATACCTCGACACATTCCATCAGCCAACCTGATTGACCATTCTTTCATGATTTCAAGCCAGCTGTCTCTGTTAATAAGCAACTTCCCTCCTCCGTGCAGTCGTGCAATACGGTAGTTGAGATGAACTCCTCTTGCCCTTCAGACATTTCCGCAAGCACTGCGGCCGTCTCAGCAAGAAAAACATCGATGCGCAGAGTATACTCTGCTTCCGATGATACACCTTCCGCTTTGTTGGGGACTGTCAACCCTTACAATGACACTAATGGCGTCAGTCCAGCAACTGACCCGATGATTCCCACTGGTGAAACACTTGGCGATATCACAGACCGATATCCTTGTCTCAGTTCGCAGGTACTGAAGAGGTTGCCACACGCGGACACGGTGGGGACTGACATGCCTCGACAGCCACTGAGCGTTTTGAAGCACAAACACCAGGAGATTTGGTTGAAAGGTTACAGCCATTCTCATAACAACGCGGCCGCTGACAACTCGTACATCGGGTCCGATCTTTTCATTTGCGCCTCGGACACCAACACCACCCGCTGGTGGGGGGGTCCTGAGACACAAAGGGGGGGAATAGTAGCCCAGACCCATGATGAGCCTCATCGAGGCCGGTGGGGGGGTCAAGACTACGGACAACACCGTACGAGGCCGCCAGAGCATAAATCAAATCTAGTTGTAAACTCCCCGATGAGAACATTGAGGAGCAGACAGGCCCCTAGACGGGGATTATCTTAGAGCACATCTAAAATAGTACTGAGGTGTACCGCACTGGTCGTAAAGGAAGTCCAGTGGACTTGTCCACCTCCAAAACAAATGGCAACAATAATCATTCCTTGCCATGTGTAGGTTCAACTACAATACAACTAGTAAAATGCTCCAATCATGTGTTCCGGTAGTATAATATTTCAAAATAAATCGGTAGGATAACTGGTCCCTTTGAGCATCAGTACCAATACCAGCAACAGTCAGTCTAGCTACAATCAGTAAGGAGGTTAGAGACCTAACCAATCAAATTACTCTTGACAATAGCGACATAGGAGTCACTCAGAGTGCAACACAGGGAAGGGAATCTCCAGTGCACTCTTCCAATGGTTAACACACATGCCACTAATAAATAGAATCCTTCATTCAGGAGGAAAATTATTAGAATCATTAACCATGATCACACCACGTACGACTGGTCCAATACTTAAAGAGTACTTCCGTCGTGAGGTCAGCTCCTCCGTGGATAACATAGCTATGAAATAGACTTCATACCTATCACCACTACAATAGTGGAAAACACAGTGACTTAGTAAAAACTACTACAGACTCCCTCGACACCAATTCTGACTGACCTCCAGGCATCGACCTGAAAATTACCTGACTACGTCAGACTCATTCTGAACAAGTTGTAATCTGCCAGGATACTTGGTTTTCTTCCCTTGACATGCGCGCTTGTTTAAGCATAAACGCACATGAACAACAGAACATCCAATTAGGATTTATGCTAGGATCACTTAAGGGTCCAAGCAAAATACCAGCCTTAGTAAAGTTGAACATTTACTTCTAGGCCTTTGTCTCTACAGCACTCACCAGTTTTCTTCCCAGAAGTCCATAGGTCATCCCTGTAGACTGCCCAAAACTAGTGCCTTACAGCTGTAAAGTTATCATATAGTTATCAACTTAGGATAGTGCCTAAGCAACACACCAAGTAGGAAAACCCTAGATATGGCATTAGAGACAATGCCATGATAGTCATTTTGCCAGAACATTGGACGTATATAGAATACAGTCCAATTAGATTATTTTTGTGTGAGAACTATATTTTGTATCTTTTTTTGTTTATGCTTTCATTCCTTTTCGGTTCAGTTCCTTTGACATTTAGGAAGTGATAGAGCCATAAACAACTTCCCCATACAACATTCACTTAGTGCCACAACGCCGCTCATTGGGGAATGAATGTAATTATATATATATTTCATGAGTGTGTGTGCGTTGTTAACATCTGCCTAAGTTACTGCTCAGATCTCCCAGTCTGGACGACAACCAGACGACGGGTCCGGAACGGCGACCCCAAATCCGGACACCCACGGCCCATCCTTGTGGCGGCATGCCCGCTGTCAGAGAGCCTACCAAGGTAAACCACCAAGGGGGGGACCACAACGGCGATCACCAACCAGGACATCCCCTGGCCCTCCCTGGGGTACTTTGCAGCTTCCAGGGAACCTACCAAGGTACATCACTAGAAGGGACCGCAACGGCGATCACCAACCGGACATCAACTGCCATCCTTGTGGTGGACTGCTCCGCTTTCAGAGAAGCCTACCAAGTTCAACCACCAGAGGGGACTGCAACGATGATCTACAAACAGGACACCATGTGTTCATGATTTTATGTTGATTTGTAACTTGCAGGACAAACAAGATCCAAACCACCAGGGGGGGTATGTCATGACGTCGCCTGCTTGGGTATTGCAAACCTCACCACCCCCTCTCCCTGCCTTTCCCTGCCTCTTCAACCCATGCTGTGGTCACAGAGAGGTCGTAAATTCCTGAGAATCTCCTCATGGCCCAACAGTATTAGACAGAGGGTAAACTTTCAGGACAAAGGAATTCTCTTCCACCTCACAGAACTTGAGGTACGAACATATTTCATATTCCTGCAAAAGTATGAAAGCTCGGTGGAGAGTCCAGCTATGAACCTGTCCATTTGTCACCACGTGGGAAACTCATGTGAGACTGTGGGACTACATTACCATATCGCTGTTTATATAATAACCTCAGATATGAGGTTTACATCTGTTTGTTGTATAAAATGAATGAGTGAGTATGATACTGTTTGTATAATTGTGTAATATGATTTTGGACTGTTTAATTAAGAAAAATACAAATACCTTTTTGATTTGAACTAAATCCAAGGACCGCCCTGAGCCCAGTATGGGTCAGAGACCATGGGACAGCCCCTCTCTGCTATCTGAATAAAAGCCAACTCTAAGAAATTACCATTGAGACCATGTTTATCCTCCAAGGAGGAGAACGAAGGTTGAGTATAATTGCTGAATCTTTAACCATACCACGTGGTTAAAACTCTTATACGAATCATAACAAGTCTTTGATATTGACTACTAGTCTGCAGCTAGGAATTCGGTATCATTGAACGCGAAGAAAGACAACCGCCGAAACAAGCATTCTATAACGAATGTCACTCTGAACAATCCACAATAACTACGGCAGAAGGAGCTCCAACAAAACGAACTTCTCTCCAACGATCAAGACGACACACATGAGCGTAAATATATATATATTGATTGCAATTGTTCCCGAATGAGTGAGCGTTCATGTGTAAGGATTAGCATGTCAATTGTTATAATTATGGACTCTGTAGTGAATTCTTAGTCGAACGCCATTTTCCCTTTGTCTAACAGCCGCCATGCCGGTTCAGCCCACTAGGGCATATTTCTCCTATCATTTCATGTAACTATTTTAAGTTTGTTTGTTTGTTTATGTATTTCTGTGAATTAATTAGTTAGTAATAAATAAATGATTTAAGACAATTGATGTATGGATGACTCATAGTGAAGACTGGGTTCGTGCAGATAATCAACAATTTACGACGTTTGGAATGAGACTAACGTGAGGTAAAATAAATAAATCATTAATCAGAAGACTATTGATCAGATATGAAAATATCTGAAAGGTTATATTGGGAAATTATAACTTTGTAATCTAATAACTTTCCCTGGTGCCCTCGAATTCATAGTTAATTAGTTACGTTATTACTCAAGTGATCGCGTAATCCCTAACTACAGGAATCTTTGATAAAAACTATGTCTTCAATTTAACGATAGCAAAGATACGACACTACAAAGGAAGCACTTCCGCGAGCTTCCCAGTGAGAGGAGCCTAAAAGATGAGCTAAATCACTTCTGTGCTCGCTTCGAGGCAAGCCACACTGAGGCATGCATGAGAGCACCAGCTGTTCTTGATGACTGTGCGATCACGCTCTCAGTAGTCGATGTGAGTAAGACATGTGATGTGAGTTAAACAGGTCAACATTCACAAGGCCGCAGGACCAGACAGATTACCAGGACGTGTGCTCCGTGCTTGTGCTGACCAACTGGCAGGTGTCTTCACTGACATTTTCAACATGTCCCTGATTGAGTCTGTAATACCAACATGTTTCAAGCAGACCACCATAGTCCCTGTGCCCAAGAAGACTAAGGCAACCTGCCTAAATGACTACAGACCCGTAGCACTCACGTCCGTAGCCATGAAGTGATTTGAAAGGCTGGTCAAGGCTCACTTCAACACCATTATCCCAGAAACCCAAGACCCACTCCAATTTCCATACCACCCCAACAGATCCACAGATGATGCAATCTCTATTACACTTAACACTGCCCTTTCCCACCTGGACAAAAGGAACATCTATGTGAGAATGTTATTCATTGACTACAGCTCAGCATTCAACACCATAGTACCCTCAAAGCTCATCACTAAGCTAAGGATTTTGGGACTAAACACCTCCGTCTACAACTGGATCCTGGACTTCCTGACGGGCCGCCCCCAGGTGGTGAGGGTAGGTAGCAACACATCTGCCACACTGAACCTCAACACTGGAGCCCCTCAGGGTTTCGTGCTCAGTCCCCTCCTGTACTCCCTGTTCACCCACGACTGCGTGGCCAGGCACGACTCCAACACCATCATTAAGTTTGCAGACGACAGAGACAACAACAAGCCTATAGGGAGGATGTCAGAGACCTGGCCGGGTGGTGTCAGAATAACAACCTGTCCCTCAACGTAACCAAGACAAAGGAGATGATTGTGGACTAAAGGAAAGGGAGGACCGAGCACGCCCCCATTCTCATTGACGGGGCTGTAGTGGAGCTGGTTGAGAGCTTCAAGTTCCTTGGTGTCCACATCACCAACAAACTAGAATGGTCCAAACACACCAAGACAGTCGTAAAGAGGGCATGACAAAACCTATTCCCACTCAGGAAACTAAAAAGATTTGGCATGGGTCCTCAGATCCTCAAAAGGTACTACAGCTGCATCATCGAGAGCATCCTGACTGGTTGCATCACTGCCTGGTATGGTAACTGCTCAGCCTCCAACCGCAAGGCCCTACAGAGGGTAGTGCCAGTATGGCCCAGTACATCACTGGGGCTAAGCTGCACGGTGTCAGAGGAAGGCCCTAAAAAATTGTCAAAGAACCAGCCACCCCAGTCATAGACTGTTCTCTCTACCACCGCACGGCAAGAGTTACCGGAGTGCCAAGTCTAGGACCAAAAGGCAACAGTTTTTACCCGCAATCCGTAAGACTCCTGAACAGGGCATCAAATGACTACCCGGACTTTTACGCTGCTGGTACTTTCTGATTATCATATGTGCATAGTCACCTTAACTATACATTCTTGCACATACTACCTCAATTAGCCCGACTAACCAGTGCCTGTATATCCTGTCTAGCCCCCCCCCCACATTCCACTGAAAAGCGCGCGAAATTCAAAAATATTTTTTTGAAATATTTAACTTTCACACATTAACAAGTCCAATACAGCAAATGAAAGACAAGCATCTTGTGAATCCAGCCAACATGTCCGATTTATAAAATGTTTTACAACGAAAACACCACGTATATTTATGTTAGCTCACCACCAAATCCAAAAAAGCACAGACATTTCTTTCACAGCACAGGTACTTTCACAAAACCCCCAAATAGAGATAGAATTAATCACTAACCTTTGAAATTCTTCATCAGATGAGTCATATAACATCATGTTACACAATACATTTATGTTTTGTTCGATAATGTGCACATATATATATAAAAAAAATCTCAGTTTACATTGGCGCGTTACGTGCAGTAATGTTTTGATTCCAAAACATTTGGTGATTTTGCAGAAATACTCATAATAAACATTGATAAAAGATGCAAGTGTTATTCACATAATTAAAGATAAACTTATCCTCTATGCAACCGCTGTGTCAGATTTCAAAATAAACTTTACGGAAAAAGATTCATCTGAGAACGGCGTTTAGAGCCCAAACCAGCCAAAGAAATAGTCGCCATTTTGGCGTCAACAAAAGCTACAAAAACACTATAAATATGCACTTACCTTCGAATAACTTAATCAGAAGGCACTCCCAGGATTCCCAGATCGACAGAAATGACTGAAAAGTTCCATAAAGCCCATCATTTAGCCACTTGTTGTTAGCATGTTCAGCCCAGGAATCCATTTTCATGACGCACGAGAAATCCCTCCAGACAAAAACTCAAAAAGTTCCGTTACAGGTCGTAGAAACAGGTCAAATGATGTTTGCAATCCATATTTAGTATGTGTTTTACATTAATCATCAATAAGGATCCAACCGGAGAATTTCATTGTCTGAAGAAAGAGCATTGGAATGAGAGCTCTCTCTCTCCCTCGCGCGCAAATCCAGAATAAGAATTCTGACGACCACTCACTAAAACAGCTCCTATGAGCCCCTCCTTTATAGTAGAATCATAAGACTAAAATCTAAAGACGGCGACATCTAGTGGAAGCCCTAGGCAGTGTTTGTTCAGTCATATCTAGAAGGGGTACCATTTGACACTGTTTTGAAAATCGAGTTCTCATTTCCTGTTTTGACCTCTTCTCAGGTTTTTGTCTGCCAAATGAGTTCTGTTATACTTACAGAAATAATTCAAACAGTTTTAGAAACTTCAGAGTATTTTCTATACAATAGTAATAATAATATGCATGTATTACCTTCTGGGACAGAGTAGGAGGAAATTTTGTTTGGGCACGCAATTTGTTCAAAGTGGAAACACTGCCCCCTATCCCGATGAAGATATAGCCTCTCTACTGTATATAGCCTCGCTACTGTATGTAGCCTCTCTACTGTATATAGCCTCACTACTGTATATAGCCTCACTACTGTATATAGCCTCACTACTGTATATAGCCTCTCTATTGTATATAGCCTCTCTACTGTATATAGCCTCTCTATTGTATATAGCCTCTCTACTGTATATAGTCTCGCCACTGTATATAGCCTCGCTACTGTATATAGCCTCGCTACTGTATATAGCCTCACTACTGTATATAGCCTCACTACTGTATATAGCCTCGCTACTGTATATAGCCTCGCTACTGTATATAGCCTCGCTACTGTATATAGCATCGCTACTGTTATAGCCTCCCTACTGTATATAACCTCTCTACTGTATATAACCTCTCTACTGTATATAGCCTCGCTACTGTATATAGCCTCTACTGTATATAGCCTCTCTACTGTATATAGCCTCTCTACTGTATATAGCCTCACTACTGTATATAGCCTCTCTACTGTATATAACCTCTCTACTGTATATAGCCTCTCTACTGTATATAGCCTCTACTGTATATAGCCTCTCTACTGTATATAGCCTCTCTACTGTATATAACCTCTCTACTGTATATATCCTCTACTGTATATAGCCTCTCTACTGTATATAACATCTCTACTGTATATAGCCTCTCTACTGTATATAACCTCTCTACTGTATATAACCTCACTACTGTATATAGCCTCTCTACTGTATATAGCCTCTCTACTGTATATATCCCCTCTACTGTATATATCCCCTCTACTGTATATAACCTCTCTACTGTATACAGCCTCTACTGTATATAGCCTCTCTACTGTATATAGCCTCTCTACTGTATATAGCCTCTCTACTGTATATAGCCTCTCTACTGTATATAACCTCTCTACTGTATATAACCTCACTACTGTATATATGCCTTCTACTCTATATATCCCCTCTACTGTATATAACCTCTCTACTGTATATAACCTCTCTACTGTATATAACCTCTCTACTGTAAATAGCCTCTCTACTGTATATAGCCTCTCTACTGTCTCTACTCTCTACTGTATATAGCCTCTCAATTGTTCCAAGATGGCGTAGCAGTCAGACGTCTTTGTCCTGTCGTGTCCCTTGTATATATCGTTTTACATCTTTTTCGTCGCATATCCTTTAAAATATTTTGCTAAACCTCAACATCTAAATACTCTCCTGCAACCCGCCTCACCCAATGTGGCGTGTATCTGCTTTTTTTCCCTAAAGTATTTAGATTTACTTCGGATCTGGAATTCCTCAACTGAAGCTAGCCAGCTAACTACCAGCTATCAGTCAGCAAACCATTGCCAGCGGTCATCAGCTAACCTTCAGCTCAGAAAGCTCCCGCCAGTTCGAACAACGTGACTCTAATCAGAGCATAACGGACCTGTTATTTTTATCCCCGGATTCCTACCGCAAACTGAACATTTTCATCTGGATCTTCACAACTAGCTAACCGCAATCCCGGATGACTACTCCTGGCTAGCGTTTCCATCCCAGAACAAGCACCAATTAGCTTGAAGCTAGCCCGGCCAGGGCTCCTGTGCTACCACCGAAGTATACTCCTGGGCTACAATATCCGGACCCCTTCTACAGCCGGTACGGGGCACGGAACCCCGCAGATCCCCTACGACTGGAATACCGACATAATCTGCCCGAGGACTCCAACAGGCCCCTCAGGCGCGACGCCCGCTGAAGGCCAATTATGCTAACCAGCTAGGCCTGCTAGCTACCTAGAGCTACTTGGAACCCTACTAATTCCACGACTGGTCTATCGACGTCACCGCACGAAGAGGCAAAAACAGACTTACCCCCATCGCGACGTCCCCCAAAGGCTAACTTTCTAGCCCCTGCTATCTGCTTGCTTGCTAACCCAGTCTGCTAACTGCTAGCTTGCCTGCCCGGTCTGCTAACTGCTAGCCCTTGCTAACTGCTTGCTTGCCAACCCGGCCTGCTAACTGCTAGCTTGCCCCAGTCTACTAGCTGCTAGCTTGTTTAGCCCCGGCCTACTAACTGTTAGCTTGTTAGCATCGGCCTGCTAACTGTCTGAATCGCCGTGTCCCCAGCCAGCCCAACCACTCACTGGACCCATATGTTCACTTGGCTACGCATGCCTCTCTCTAATTTCAATATGCCTCGTCCATTACTGTCCTGGTTAGTGAGTACTGTCTTATTTCACTGTACAGCCTCTAGCCCTGCTCAATATGCCTTAACCAACCATGTTGTCCCACCTCCTACATATGCGATGCCATCACCTGGTTGAAACATCTCTAGAGACTATATCTCTCTCTTCATTACTCAATGCCTAGGTTTACCCCCAATGTACTCACATCCTACCTTACCTTAGTCTGTACACTATGCCTTGAATCTATGCTATCGTGCCCAGAAACCTGCTCCTTTTCCTCTCTGTTCTGAACGTGCTAGACGGCCAGTTCGTATAGTCTTTAGCCGTATCCTTATCCTACTTCTCCTCTGTTCCTCTGGTGATGTGGAGGTTAATCCAGGTCCTGCAGTGCCTACCTCTACTCCCACCCCCCAGGTGCTCTCATTTGTTGACTTCTGTAACCGTAAAAGCCTTGGTTTCATGCATGTTAACATTAGAAGCCTCCTACCTAAGTTTGTTTTACTCACTGCTTTAGCACACTCCGCCAACCCTGATGTCCTTGCCGTGTCTGAATCCTGGCTTAGGAAAACCACCAAAAACCCTGAAATCTCCATTGCTAACTATAACGTTTTCCGCCAAGATAGAACTGCCAAAGGGGGCGGTGTTGCAATCTACTGCAAAGATAGCCTGCAGAGTTCTGTATTACTATCTAAGTCTGTACCCAAACAATTTGAGCTTCTACTTCTAAAAATTCACCTTTCCAGAAACAAGTCTCTCACTGTTGCCGCTTGCTATAGACCTCCCTCTGCCCCCAGCTGTGCCCTCGATACCATATGTGAATTGATTGCCCCCCATCTATCTTCTGAGCTCGTGCTACTAGGTGACCTAAACTGGGACATGCTTAACACCCCGGCCATCCAACAATCTAAGCTTGATGCCCTCAATCTCACACAAATTATCAATGAACCTACCAGGTACAACCCCAAATCTGTGAACACGGGCACCCTCATAGATATCATCCTAACTAAACTCGCCCTCCAAATACACCTCTGCTGTTTTCAATCAAGATCTCAGCGATCACTGCCTCATTGCCTGCATCTGTAATGGGTCTGCGACCAAACGACCACCCCTCATCACTGTCAAACGCTCCCTGAAACACTTCTGCGAGCAGGCCTTTCTAATCGACCTGGCCGGGGTATCCTGGAATGACATTGACCTCATCCCGTCAGTAGATGAGGCCTGGCTATTCTTTAAAAGTGCCTTCCTCACCATCTTAAATAAGCATGCCCCTCTCAAAACATGTAGAACTAGGAATAGATATAGTCCTTGGTTCACTCCAGACCTGTCTGCCTTCGACCAGCACAAAAACATCCTATGGCGTTCTGCATTAGCATCGAATAGCCCCCGTGATATGCAACTTTTCAGGGAAATTAGGAACAAATATACACAGGCAGTTAGAAAAGCTAAGGCTAGCTTTTTCAAACAGAAATTTGCATCCTGTAGTACTAACTCAAAAAAGTTCTGGGACACTGTAAAGTCCATGGAGAATAAGTGCACCTCCTCCCAGCTGCCCACTGCACTGAGGCTAGGAAACACTATCACCACCGATAAATCCACTATAATTGAGAATTTCAATAAGCATTTCTCTACGGCTGGCCATGCTTTCCACCTGGCTACCCCTACCCCGGTCACCTGCACGGCACCCTCCACAGCAACCCACCAAAGCCCCCACCATTTCTCCTTTACCCAAATCCAGATAGCTGATGTTCTGAAAGAGCTGCAAAATCTGGACCCCTTCAAATCAGCCGGGCTAGACAATCTGGACCCTCTCTTTCTAAAATTATCTGCAGAAATTGTTGCAACCCCAATTACTAGCCTGTTCAACCTCTCTTCTGTGGAAGTCTTCCACAGAGGAGAGTGGTCAGGTCTATGTTTTATGTGGTGGTGGACCATGATGAGAGAGACTAAGGTTGTGTGTAGAGAGCTGAACTGTGAGAATCCTGTAGTTGAATCTAGAGGACGTCAGATGTATTTAAACATTATATTTGTGATTGTCATATTGGTTTATGGGAGATGTTCATGGGCAGATCATTGTAGTTCAGATGGTACTGAAGTGAAGCTGCCTGATGGATGTCCAGCTGTTTATTTTCTATAAAGTGAAGTGAACTTATTCCTGTCTCCTGCCTGCATTATTCCCAACCCGATCCTGAGTGACTAAGAACCCATTTCTACCTCTTACAGTATCAAACATAGCAAACTACAATCTTTTATCCAACATATTTGTGTTTAGTCCTTGACAGCGTCATCAACAAAACTGATTGAATGTTCAACCAACTCTTTTTCTCCAGAGTCTGTGCGGCTTGTGGATGGAGCTGGTCTCTGCTCTGGGAGAGTGGAGGTGAAGTCCAATCAGTCCTGGGCCTCAGTGTGTGAAGCTGACTTTGACCGGCAGGATGCAGAGGTAGTCTGTGGGGAGCTTGGCTGTGGGGCTCCTGCAGCTCTACAGGGGGGGCTCTATGGAGGAGGTGAGGGTCAGACCTGGGATAAAGAGTTCCAGTGTAAAGGCAAAGAGTCCCTTCTCCTGGACTGTGACACCTCAGACAGAAAACACAACACCTGCCTACCTGGTAATGCTGTTGGACTCACCTGCTCAGGTAAGAAACAGTTTGTCACTCAATCAACGTTGTTTCTCACCTGGAGTGAAGAATATGAGAGACAATATAGGTGTGTTTTAGTGAGAAAATAGTAAGATTACTGTCTCTCTCTTTTCTTTTCTCAGAGCCTGATGATGTGAGGCTGGTGGGAGGAGGCAGTCACTGTGCTGGTGGAGTGGAGCGGTACGACCAGGGAGAGTGGAGGATTGTGGGAGCTGAGGACAGGGACCAGGAGGATGTAGCTGCAGTAGTGTGTAGACAGATGGGTTGTGGCTCCACTGTTTCAGAACTACCTGGAAACACCACTAGAGGGTTTAGAGTTTCCTGTTCTGGGTCTGAGCGTGCACTGAGGGAGTGTGGGAGAAGTTATGTTCTCCGTCCTGGACTCACAGTGATCTGCTCAGGTAATAACAAGACACACCACGTGGCCAAAAGTATGTGGACATTTGTTGATTCTGCTATTTCAGCCACACTCATTGCTGACAGGTTTATACAATTGAGCACACAGCCATGCAATATCCATAGACAAACATTTAAGGTAGATTGGACTTACTGAAGATCTCAATGACTTTCAACGTGGCACGTCTAGGAGCAATAACGGCTCAGTCGTGAAGTGGTAGACAACACAAGCTGACAGAACGGACCGCCGAGTGTTGAACCACGTAGAGCGTAAAAATAATCCTCTGTTGTAAAACTCACTGCTGAGTTCCACATACTTTTGTCCATGTATTATATATCCTTCCTGGACTCACAGTGATCTGCTCAGGAAATATCAACATATTATAATTATATTCAACTGATTTCCTTCATTCATACAACTTCCTCTGCACCTCTCATGATGACTGTTTAGCTTGTCAGTCTGCTTTGCAAAATAGATCACTCAGTCAAGTAGGAATCAAATACAACTTAAATATCCCAGAATGCTTTTGTATTTGAGTGTTATCTCAGTGAACGTCTCTACTCACTACCACTGTCACATGTCATGTTATTGTCATATCTAAATGAGGAAAGTAGTTGAGGAGCTACGTTTTATTTTTCTCTCCTCTTGTTTCAGATGTCCTGCTTAAGCCTGATATCAACATATGTTGTCTCAGTGACTGTAGGCCCACTACTCATGTTGCCCTGTGAGGGAGGGTGGCTAGCACTGTTACATGCTGATGTTATTGTTATATCTATAGGAAACTAGTTGAAGAGGTTTTTCTTCTTCTCTTTTATTGTTACAGATCTCCTGGTCCAGCCTGATATCTTCCTGACTGACTCAAGGGGAGGGGTCTCCAGGGGCCAACAGGGGCATGAGGTGTTCAGGGGCTACAACTTCACCATCACCTGCTCCACTCAGCCACAGTACCCAGGAGGCTCCTTCCTCCTCACATTCACCGGCTCCAACAGAACCCAGACCCAGCCAGCTGTCAATCACTCTGCTGCCTTCCTCTTCCCTGCTGCAGATGACTCCCACCAAGGGAACTACATCTGTGTTTATGACAATTATGTTTTTTCTCATAACTTCTCCTCTGAGAGTGAGCTCCTCTCCCTCACCATCACAGGTAACTGAACATGAACCAGACTTATAACTTTGTCATTGACAGATTTCCCACAGATCTATGTGATGATGATCAGTCCCCTCATCAAAGGTGTTTCTGTTTGCAGCCTCTCCTCTGCCAGCCTTCATCATCAGACACGTTGTAGTGCTGCTGCTCCTACTGACAGCCATCACCACCTCCTACCTGTACTACAAGGTAAAGACATTTACTCAGACGTTACAAGTCATTTAAACTAGAGGGAGAGGGTGAGGAGGAGAGGGAGGGAGAGGGTGAGGAGGAGAGGGAGGGAGAGAGAATGGAGATACTAGAGAGTAAATGTCTGACTGTTGGTGCTGTGTCTCCCTAGCCCACCAGGAGGCAGAAGAGAGTGAACAGAGTGAGCCGCATGGATCTTGATGTCAATGCCATGGAGATGGTCTCTCTGAGCTCCAGAGCTGAAGCTGGACCGGGAGAGGAGAGAGCAGCCCAGGGGACGGAGTAGGAGTAGAATGAAGCTGACCCTACATGCTGATCTTAGGTCAGTTTTGTGTTTTAAATCAATGGTCAGCAGTGGACTGGTGTTTAAAATGTGGTGACAAACCTGAAGTGGTTCTAATTTCAATAACAAGTTCAGAATTAGTTTATCTTTCTAGAACCTTGGAAGAAATCTAAAAGGAGTGACTGCAACCACCATTATTCCTTTTAGTTTGGTTTTTACCACCAGAGAAACATGGGGTTTTGGGTAACATGGGGTTCTGGGTAACATGGGGTTTTGGGTAACATGGGGTTTTGAGTAACATGGGGTTCTGGGTAACATGGGGTTCTGGGTAACATGGGGTTTTGGGTAACATGAGGTTTTGTGTAACATGGGGTTTTGGGAAACATGGGGTTCTGGGTAACATGAGGTTTTGGGTAACATGAGGTTTTGTGTAACATGGGGTTCTGGGTAACATGGGGTTTTGGGTAATATGGGGTTTTGGGTAACATGGGGTTTGGGGTAACATGGGGTTTTGGGTAACATGGGGTTTTGGATAACATGGGGTTTTGGGTAACATGGGGTTTGGGTAACATGGGGATTTGGGTAACATGGGGTTTTGGGTAACATGGGGTTTTGGTAACATGGGGTTTTGGGTAACATGAGGTTTTGGGTAACATGGGGTTTTGGGTAACATGGGGTTTTGGGTAACATGGGGTTTTGGTAACATGGGGTTTTGGGTAACATGAGGTTTTGGGTAACATGGGGTTTTTGGTAACATGGGGTTTTGATTATTTTAAGCGAGTAGCTCAATTACGTCTGTTTTGTGTTCCAGAATGTAATGCTTTTTGCTTTTGTCTTCATGTCTTTATCTTATTTAGTGTCTCTTAGATTCTTTATCTTATTTAGTGTCTCTTAGATTCTTTATCTTATTTAGTGTCTCTTAGATTCTTTATCTTATTTAGTGTCTCTTAGATTCTTTATCTTATTTAGTGTCTCTTAGATTCTTTATCTTATTTAGTGTCTCTTAAATTCTTTATCTTATTTAGTGTCTCTTAAATTCTTTATCTTATTTAGTGTCTCTTAGATTCTTTATCTTATTTAGTGTCTCTTAGATTCTTTATCTTGAAGTGTTTCCATTATTAGTTCATGTATTATTATAATCATCTGTTCATTCTTTGTATTTTGAAACATTTTTTAATAAAGGGGTTTGTTGTTGTTGTTTACCTCTCATGATGTTATTGATTATAAATGTTATGATATTGATTATGATGTAGATTATTGTTATGATGTTGTTAGTAGTATATAGATAATGATGTTATTGATTATAAATGTTATGATATTGATTATGATGTAGATTATTGTTATGATGTTGTTAGTAGTATATAGATAATGATGTTATTGATTATAAATGTTATGATATTGATTATTGATTATGATGTAGATTATTGTTATGATGTTTCTCTCTAAACTGCCATGTAATCAACTGAATGCTTTTAATAAAATTACAGGCTGTCAGTCTTGTGTGATTCCCCTCTTGGACAGACTACAACATACAGTATGAATTAACTGAGATCAGTCTGTGTGATTCCCCTCTTGGACAGACTACAACATACAGTATGAATTAACTGAGATCAGTCTTGTGTGATTCCCCTCTTGGACAGACTACAACATACAGTATGAATTAACTGAGATCAGTCTGTGTGATTTCCCTCTTGGACAGACTACAACATACAGTATGAATTAACTGAGATCAGTCTTGTGTGATTCCCCTCTTGGACAGACTACAACATACAGTATGAATTAACTGAGATCAGTCTTGTGTGATTCCCCTCTTGGACAGACTGCAACATACAGTATGAATTAACTGGTCATACATTTGGCAGGAGGTTAGGAAGTGCATCTCAGTTTCCACCTCATTTTGTGGGCTGTGTGCACATATCCTGTCTTCTCTTGAGAGCCAGGTACCCACCTGTATATAGTCCTGCTATTGTTATTTTACTGCTGCTCTTTAATTACATGTTACTTTCATTTCTTATTCTTATCCATATCTTTTTAAACTGCATTGTTGGTTAGGGGCTCGTAACTAACACAATTTGATTTGAGGTCTGACTATGGCGGCTTTCTCAATAGCAAGACTATGCTCACTGAGTCTGTACATACCGGTAGTCAAAGCTTCCTTAAGTTTGGGTCAGTGACAGTGGTCAGGTATTCTGTGTACTCTCTGTTTAGGGCCAAATAGCATTCTAGTTTGCTCTTTTTTTTTGTTAATGCTTTCCAATGTGTCAAGTAATTAACTTTTTGTTTTGTCAGGATTTGGTTGGGTCTATGATTGCTGTCCTGGGGCTCTGTGGGGTCTGTTTGTGAACAGAGCACCAGGTCCAGCTTGCTTAGGGGACTTTTCTGTCTCTCTCTGTGTGTCTCTCTCTCTCACACAGATGAGGGGCTAATAATAACACCTGCCAATTAAAACAGTGAGAAACTACAAACAAACAGAAAGAGAGAAGATAAGACATCAATGTAGTTATTTATCCTCCACATAGACTATGATGTATTGTTGTCCTGGTGTGTAGTTATTTATCCTCCACATAGACTATGATGTATTGTTGTCCTGGTGTGTAGTTATTTATCCTCCACATAGACTATGATGTATTGTTGTCCTGGTGTGTAGTTATTTATCCTCCATAGACTATGATGTATTGTTGTCCTGGTGTGTAGATATTTTTCCTCCACATAGACTATGATGTATTGTTGTCCTGGTGTGTAGTTATTTATCCTTCATAGACTATGATGTATTGTTGTCCTGGTGTGTAGTTATTTATCCTCCACATAGACTATGATGTATTGTTGTCCTGGTGTGTAGTTATTTATCCTCCACATAGACTATGATGTATTGTTGTCCTGGTGTGTAGTTATTTATCCTCCATAGACTATGATGTATTGTTGTCCTGGTGTGTAGATATTTATCCTCCATAGACTATGATGTATTGTTGTCCTGGTGTGTAGTTATTTATCCTCCACATAGACTATGATGTATTGTTGTCCTGGTGTGTAGTTATTTATCCTCCACATAGACTATGATGTATTGTTGTCCTGGTGTGTAGTTATTTATCCTCCACATAGACTATGATGTATTGTTGTCCTGGTGTGTAGTTATTTATCCTCCACATAGACTATGATGTATTGTTGTCCTGGTGTGTAGTTATTTATCCTCCACATAGACTATGATGTATTGTTGTCCTGGTGTGTAGTTATTTATCCTCCACATAGACTATGATGTATTGTTGTCCTGGTGTGTAGTTATTTATCCTCCACATAGACTATGATGTATTGTTGTCCTGGTGTGTAGTTATTTATCCATAGACTATGATGTATTGTTGTCCTGGTGTGTAGTTATTTATCCTCCACATAGACTATGATGTATTGTTGTCCTGGTGTGTAGTTATTTATCCTCCATAGACTATGATGTATTGTTGTCCTGGTGTGTAGTTATTTATCCATAGACTATGATGTATTGTTGTCCTGGTGTGTAGTTATTTATCCTCCACATAGACTATGATGTATTGTTGTCCTGGTGTGTAGTTATTTATCCTCCATAGACTATGATGTATTGTTGTCCTGGTTTATAGTTATTTATCCTCCACATAGACTATGATGTATTTTTGTCCTGGTGTGTAGTTATTTATCCTCCATAGACTATGATGTATTGTTGTCCTGGTGTGTAGTTATTTATCCTCCATAGACTATGATGTATTGTTGTCCTGGTGTGTAGTTATTTATCCTCCACATAGACTATGATGTATTGTTGTCCTGGTGTGTAGTTATTTATCCTCCACATAGACTATGATGTATTGTTGTCCTGGTGTGTAGTTATTTATCCTCCACATAGACTATGATGTATTGTTGTCCTGGTGTGTAGTTATTTATCCTCCACATAGACTATGATGTATTGTTGTCATGGTGTGTAGTTATTTATCCTCCATAGACTATGATGTATTGTTGTCCTGGTGTGTAGTTATTTATCCTCCATAGACTATGATGTATTGTTGTCCTGGTGTGTAGTTATTTATCCTCCACATAGACTATGATGTATTGTTGTCCTGGTGTGTAGTTATTTATCCTCCACATAGACTATGATGTATTGTTGTCCTGGTGTGTAGTTATTTATCCTCCACATAGACTATGATGTATTGTTGTCCTGGTGTGTAGTTATTTATCCTCCATAGACTATGATGTATTGTTGTCCTGGTGTGTAGTTATTTATCCTCCACATAGACTATGATGTATTGTTGTTCTGGTGTGTAGTTATTTATCCTCCACATAGACTATGATGTATTGTTGTCCTGGTGTGTAGTTATTTATCCTCCACATAGACTATGATGTATTGTTGTCCTGGTGTGTAGTTATTTATCCTCCACATAGACTATGATGTATTGTTGTCCTGGTGTGTAGTTATTTATCCTCCATAGACTATGATGTATTGTTGTCCTGGTGTGTAGTTATTCATCCTCCACATAGACTATGATGTATTGTTGTCCTGGTGTGTAGTTATTTATCCTCCACATAGACCATGATGTATCGTTGTGTGTGTGTGTGGTGATTGATGGTGATAGGTGGGTGTGCTGTGAGTGTAAATGCAGAGCCAACTACTCCATGTCTGGTCAGGGTCCAGCAGTCACCCACCAACCCTGGAGGGATACAGTCACCCACCAACCCTGGAGAGATACAGTCACCCACCAACCCTGGAGAGATACAGTCACCCACCAACCCTGGAGAGATACAGTCACCCACCAACCCTGGAGAGATAGTCACCCACCTACCATGGAGAGATAGTCACCCACCAACCCTGGAGAGATACAGTCACCCACCATCCCTGGAGAGATACAGTCACCCACCAACCCTGGAGAGATACAGTCACCCACCAACCTTGGAGAGATACAGTCACCCACCAACCCTGGAGAGATACAGTCACCCACCAACCCTGGAGAGATACAGTCACCCACCAACCCTGGAGAGATACAGGCTTGCAGGATTTTGTTCCAGACCACCACTGAAACGCCTGAAGTAAAATTGGCTAATCATAAAGGATTTGATGATATATTGATTGATTGGTTGAAGTGGTACTGGGCTGGGGAAACATCTGCATACCTGGGCTGGGGAAACGTCAACATACCTCTCCTTCCTCAGTGTGCGCTTGCTCACCTCCCTTCATGGACAGGATTTGACAAGAACTGATTAGTATGGAAACTCATGCAATAACCTACGCTTTTACACGTCATGGGGAGTAGTGAACGAGTGCACACTTCAGGAAGCAGTAAATAATTTTGGGACGCAGCCCTGGCCCAGGTCTGAGGATCTCCAAACTGACCGTTGTCAAAGGTAGCCTACATTCTATGGTGCTCTATTTTGGAATATTAACTGGCGTTTGTCGCCCCCTTGTGGAAATAACCTCTTAGTGATCTACCTCTCTCTGTATATGTGCAATTTGTACCTTGCAGCACACCATACAATTATTCAAGAGTAAATGCTGGATTACCTTTGTCCTAGCAGCAGGATAATATGCTGGCAGCACAACAGCAGATTATTTTCTTCTAAATAAGAGACAAGCTCAAATTTGAGAATATCGATTATTTTAGCACTGTAGAACAGTACAACTATTTTTCACAGCATTGCAACCACTTTTGGAGTAAATAAATTGATAATTTGACGTATTTTAATATTGTGTTATTTAGACCAGCATTTCTTTTGAAAGTTTCCAAACTAAATACTGGTATGTTGAAAGCTGTTGTGTAGGTCAGTGGTGTAGTGGTGCCTGGAGAAGTGGGTACACAGTACTCTAATTTAGTAAAACATTTTCCAAACGGCCCAGCGAAGGAAAGGCACCCTGTGTGAAAAGCATGAGAAACAGTGATATACACTCTGAATGACCTAAAATGATGAATCCCATATTGGTCTTTCACAGTCAGGCCAACCCAAGCTGTACTGTTCAGTAGGATAATAGTAGGCCAACCCAAGCTGTACTGTTCAGTAGGATAATAGTAGACCAACCCAAGCTGTACTGTTCAGTAGGATAATAGTAGGCCAACCCAAGCTGTACTGTTCAGTAGGATAATAGTAGGCCAACCCAAGCTGTACTGTTCAGTAGGATAATAGTAAACCGACCCAAGCTGTACTGTTCAGTAGGATAACAGTAGACCAACCCAAGCTGTACTGTTCAGTAGGATAATAGTAGACCAACCCAAGCTGTACTGTTCAGTAGGATAATAGTAGACCAACCCAAGCTGTACTGTTCAGTAGGATAATAGTAGACCAACCCAAGCTGTACTGTTCAGTAGGATAATAGTAGACCAAACCAAGCTGTACTGTTCAGTAGGATAATAGTAGACAAACCCAAGCTGTACTGTTCAGTAGGATAATAGTAGATCAAACCAAGCTGTACTGTTCAGTAGGATAATAGTAGACCAACCCAAGCTGTACTGTTCAGTAGGATAATAGTAGACCAACCCAGGCTGTACTGTTCAGTAGGATAATAGTAGACCAACCCAAGCTGTTCTGTTCAGTAGGATAATAGTAGACCAACCCAAGCTGTACTGGTCAGTAGGATAATAGTAGACCAACCCAAGCTGTACTGTTCAGTAGGATAATAGTAGACCAACCCAAGCTGTACTGTTCAGTAGGATAATAGTAGACCAACCCAAGCTGTACTGTACAGTAGGATAATAGTAGACCAACCCAAGCTGTACTGTTCAGTAGGATAATAGTATTACTATTATTGAAACAGAGAAACTGAGTCAGAAATTCACAGGTTTCAAAATTTCTATTTTTTTCAGGTTTTTGTTCTCAAAGTCAGACTTTTTTTAAACAGAAAAACAATACAATTGTCTGTTCCAAGTCCATAACAATGTTTAAACCACATCAGGAGACTACAATTGAGGTTTGGGAAAAATCTAGATTTTTGAGAGTAGTTCCCCTTTAATTCAAGTGTGCAGGAACCTAGCACTATTGTTGGATTAGCAGTGTTTCTGTAGTACAGGCACCTAGCACTATTGTTGGATTAGCAGTGTTTCTGTAGTACAGGCACCTAGCACTATTGGTTGGATTAGCAGTGTTTCTGTAGTACAGACACCTAGCACTATTGTTGGATTAGCAGTGTTTCTGTAGTACAGGCACCTAGCACTATTGTTGGATTAGCAGTGTTTCTGTAGTACAGGCACCTAGCACTATTGTTGGATTAGCAGTGTTTCTGTAGTACAGGCACCTAGCACTATTGTTGGATTAGCAGTGTTTCTGTAGTACAGGCACCTAGCACTATTGTTGGATTAGCAGTGTTTCTGTAGTACAGGCACCTGGTGTAACCAACTTCACATAGCCCCCCAGAAGAAAGGCACACGGACACCCACACTTCAGGTTGACTCGGTTTTTATCTGCAGTAAAAGATATCAAACAGTGATGACAGGCATTGACAGGACAGTCACATGTTCACTGCTCTCAGACTGAATCCACAAAGTGATTGTATAGTATACATGCGATGTGTTTAGAAAATAACAAAAAATACAGAAAAGTATACCTGCAGTAAAATAAATCAAACAGCGATGACAGGCACTGACAGGACGGTCACAGCCACACGTTCACTGGTTAGGTAGGACACAAGATATCTGTTAGATAGGAGCAACAGTAGTGATACATGGTTAGGTAGGACACAAGATATCTGTTAGATAGGAGCAACAGTAGTGATACATGGTTAGGTAGGACACAATATATCTTTATGATAGGAGCAACAGTAACGTTAGTGATACATACTGACTAGATCATAAAGGAACAAATGTCCAGACAGAGGATTGAGTTTATTAACCCAACTTTACACAGGCTACTGTTTGGCCTTAGCCCACACAAATAAATGATACCCCACAAGCCAAATGTGACCTTCTCTTGTGAAGGTCAGACGTAAGGGAAAGAACAATGGCTAAACCTGGTCTTATCTTCCAATGCTCCATCCCCCTGCCCAACCCCCCTCCAAGCCACTCCGCCAACCACCAGGCATTCCCGTGATTGGCACTTAGCAGGTTGATTGGCATGTCGGACCCCGCGAACACTGGTAAATACAACACAACCCACTAATAGCCTAACACACCGCTGTCTGTGCGGGTCGCTACAACACCCTCAATGTGAAGTGATATTAATCCAGAAATACAGAGCACAAGTACAACCCTTTTATATAAACCGTTTAAGGTAGTAAGAAAATAAACATTCACTTAATATTTCAATAAGTCACCTGCTAGTAAATCACCTGCTGGCAATAGCTGGCGTAACATTGTAGTGCAGAGACCAACGGTGCTAGTTAGCTCGTCATTAACACGGCTAGCTAAGACAGCAAAAACTTGGTTAACTGGCTGAAATAGGTCTTCAATTCATGAACGGCAAAATAAATATATACATAGCCACATTCGCTATTGCCTTTAGGATATATGAACCAGTTTTCCAAAAACACTATTGTGTTATACAGTTTTAAACAGTGTTTATGTACAGAGGAAGAGGACTCGAACCTGCTCTCAGAATATCTCTCAGACTGAGGAGCGGGCAGACCAACTTCCCAAATAGGGGAGAAGCACTCAAAACCCACTAGTTGTTCTTTCAAAGAAAATAATACAAAAATGGTAAGTCCGAAGACCTCTCGTATTACCAGCCTTACTACAATGGCAGCAAATATTTTTATGAATTCAGTAACACATAATGAAAGGAAACTTTATTTACATCACCCCTTTTCCTGAGGTGAATGGTTTCACCCACTACTCTCCCGGAACTGAGGCTTTGAGATCTACAGTTTCACTTTGTTACACTTTTGGTGAGCAAAACAGCTAATAACTTAGCTAAATACTGACATTATCCTCAATCGAGATATCTGTCCGTCGTTTCAGCTCCAACTGAACTTAAAGGTGCATTTCAGACACACATCTTCGTGGCCATTCAGGATGTAGTGTAATCAGACTGTCTAGCTCTAGCTAATAACACAGCATAGTAGGCTATTGGTTGACAGACAGCCGCTAATCAGATCACATCACCGCCAGATAATTAACTAAAGAGGCTGAAAATGGAGGGACTGGGGCCGAAGATGGACCCGGAAGAGATGTGTGTCTTCGGTCAGGAACTTTCTCCTCCATGTCGCCCTGCTCCGAGTCAGTAAGTATTGGACCAGAAGCTAGTCGGGTTTCCCTATGATGTCAACTGTGTAGCCTGGCAGGTCCCAGATCTGTTTGTGTTTTTGCCCAGAGTCATGTATTCATGTCTAAATACATGGCTCTGCTTTGGTCTATTCCATTGATATTGTCAAACTGAACATTACATAGAACATGTGAGTCATTTAGCAGACGCTCTTATCCAGAGAGACTTACAGTAGTGAGTGGATACATTTCCATACGTTGCATTGGCAGGACAATTCCATTAGTGGTTGGGAGGAGAGCAGAAACAGCCTAACACCTACACTGATACTGTGTAACCTGTCTGCAGTCAACCAGCCATCCAGACTGAAGTGAAGGCCTTATTACAGAATGAAAACACCTTCTCTTTCGTCGGCATGGCAACCTGTAAACATGTCAGTGGTGTCACAATGTTGCACAACAGCAGCAGAACATTGGATGGAGGGTCATTGTATCATTACACAGTGTCACTGTCAATTCTACTGTATTGGTACATGTGGTATTACAATACATTAGAAGATCTGTAGACGGCAGCATTGAAACAATTTACAACACATAGTCAACTAGCAACCTACTCTGTTTCAGTGCTGGTTAAATATCCCACTTATTTTATTCTGCTGTTAGAGGCCATCAGTAGAGACAGTCAGGAAAATAGTCTTTATAGCTGGTTTGTTTCTGTCAAACCATGGGAAGTGTGTCTATATAGGTAAGTACATATACAATTAGGATTTTACTTTAAGGTCAAATGTAATGTAACTGTCTAGTAGTTTTATTTATGTTTTAACCTTTATTTAACAAGTCAGTTAAGAACAAATTCTAATTTTCAATGACGGTCTAGGAACAGTGGGTTTACTGCCTTGTTCAGGGGCAGCTCGGGGATTTGAATATAGGCCTACACTCTTAAATAAAAGGTGCTATCTAGAACCTAGAAGGATTCTTCCACTGTCCCCATAGGAGAACCCTTTGAAGAACCCTTTTAGTTCCAGGTAGAACCCTTTTGGGTTCCATTTAACAGAGGGTTCTTCATGGAACCAACATGAGTCAAATGTACTGTCTAGTTGTGAAGAGAATCTAAATATGTTGTTTATTGATCTCCTCTCCATTCTAGCACCATACATTCTGTTGTTTACTGATCTCCTCTCCATTCTAGCACCATACGTTCTGTTGTTTACTGATCTCCTCTCCATTCTAGCACCATACGTTCTGTTGTTTACTGATCTCCTCTCCATTCTAGCACCATGCGTTCTGTTGTTTACTGATCTCCTCTCCATTCTAGCACCATACGTTCTGTTGTTTACTGATCTCCTCTCCATTCTAGCACCATACGTTCTGTTGTTTACTGATCTCCTCTCCATTCTAGCACCATACGTTCTGTTGTTTACTGATCTCCTCTCCATTCTAGCACCATACGTTCTGTTTACTGATCTCCTCTCCATTCTAGCACCATACGTTCTGTTGTGTACTGATCTCCTCTCCATTCTAGCACCATACGTTCTGTTGTTTACTGATCTCCTCTCCATTCTAGCACCATACGTTCTGTTGTTTACTGATCTCCTCTCCATTCTAGCACCATACGTTCTGTTGTTTACTGATCTCCTCTCCATTCTAGCACCATACGTTCTGTTGTTTACTGATCTCCTCTCCATTCTAGCACTATACGTTCTGTTGTTTACTGATCTCCTCTCCATTCTAGCACCATACGTTCTGTTGTTTACTGATCTCCTCTCCATTCTAGCACCATACGTTCTGTTGTTTACTGATCTCCTCTCCATTCTAGCACCATACGTTCTGTTGTTTACTGATCTCCTCTCCATTCTAGCACAATATGTTCTCAGAAGCTGGACAGCATATGAATAGAATCCATCTTCTCTCAGCCTCTACCCTCAAGACCTACATCACACAAGATGCTTCAGAAAAACAACAACTGTAACGAATGTCGCCGGGATAAGGAGAAGAGGACCAAGGTGCAGCGTGGTAAGTATTCATAATACGTTTAATAAATATGAACACTTGTACAAAAACAACAGACGAACAGTTCCGCAAGGTGCAATACACAAAACAGAAAACAACACAAACACAGGTGGGAACATGTTACCTAAGTATGGTTCTCAATCAGAGACAACGATTGACAGCTGCCTCTGATTGGGAACCATACCAGGCCAAACACATAGAAATACAACACACAGAACAAAACATAGAATGAAAAACATAGTATGCCCACCCTAACTCAGGCCCTGACCAAACCAAAATAGAGACATAAAAAGGAACTAAGGTCAGGACGTGACAACAACAACAAGCTGGTGAAGTTGCTAGCCAACAGGAACAACCGTGACAACAACAACACGCTGGTGGAGTTGCTACCCAACAGGAACAACCATGACAACAACAACAACAACAAGCTGGTGAAGTTGCTACCCAACAGGAACAACCATGACAACAACAAAAAGCTGGTGGAGTTGCTACCCAACAGGAACAACCATGACAACAACAACAAGCTGGTGGAGTTGCTACCCAACAGGAACAACCCTGACAACAACAACAACAACAAGCTGGTGAAGTTGCTACCCAACAGGAACAACCATGACAACAACAACAAGCTGGTGAAGTTGCTACCCAACAGGAACAACCATGACAACAACAACAAGCTGGTGAAGTTGCTACCCAACAGGAACAACCATGACGACAACAACAACAACAAGCTGATGAAGTTGCTACCCAACAGGAACAACCCTGACAACAACAACAACAAGCTGGTGAAGTTGCTACCCAACAGGAACAACCATGACAACAACAACAAGCTGGTGAAGTTGCTACCCAACAGGAACAACCATGACAACAACAAGCTGGTGAAGTTGCTACCCAACAGGAACAACCCTGACAACAACAACAACAAGCTGGTGAAGTTGCTACCCAACAGGAACAACCATGACAACAACAACAAGCTGGTGAAGTTGCTACCCAACAGGAACAACTCTGACAACAACAAGCTGGTGAAGTTGCTACCCAACAGGAACAACCATGACAACAACAACAAGTTGGTGAAGTTGCTACCCAACAGGAACAACTCTGACAACAACAAGCTGGTAAAGTTGCTACCCAACAGGAACAACCATGACAACAACAACAAGCTGGTAAAGTTGCTACCCAACAGGAACAACCCTGACGACAACAACAACAACAAGCTGGTGAAGTTGCTACCCAACAGGAACAACCATGACAACAACAACAACAAGCTGGTGAAGTTGCTACCCAACAGGAACAACCCTGACAACAACAACAAGCTGGTGAAGTTGCTACCCAACAGGAACAACCCTGACAACAACAACAAGCTGGTGAAGTTGCTACCCAACAGGAACAACCATGACAACAACAACAACAACAAGCTGGTGAAGTTGCTACCCAACAGGAACAACCATGACAACAACAACAACAACAAGCTGGTGAAGTTGCTACCCAACAGGAACAACCATGATGACAACAACAACAACAAGCTGGTGAAGTTGCTACCCAACAGGAACAACCCTGACAACAACAACAACAAGCTGGTGAAGTTGCTACCCAACAGGAACAACCATGACAACAACAACAAGCTGGTGAAGTTGCTACCCAACAGGAACAACCCTGACAACAACAACAACAACAAGCTGGTGAAGTTGCTACCCAACAGGAACAACCATGACAACAACAACAAGCTGGTGAAGTTGCTACCCAACAGGAACAACCCTGACAACAACAACAAGCTGGTGAAGTTGCTACCCAACAGGAACAAACATGACGACAACAACAACAAGCTGGTGAAGTTGCTACCCAACAGGAACAACCCTGACAACAACAACAAGCTGGTGAAGTTGCTACCCAACAGGAACAACCATGACAACAACAACAACAACAAGCTGGTGAAGTTGCTACCCAACAGGAACAACCATGACAACAACAACAAGCTGATGAAGTTGCTACCCAACAGGAACAACCATGACAACAACAACAAGCTGGTGAAGTTGCTACCCAACCCAACAGGAACAACCATGACAACAACAACAAGCTGGTGAAGTTGCTACCCAACAGGAACAACCATGACAACAACAACAACAACAAGCTGGTGAAGTTGCTACCCAACAGGAACAACCATGACAACAACAACAACAACAACAAGCTGGTGAAGTTGCTACCCAACAGGAACAACCATGACAACAACAACAACAAGCTGGTGAAGTTGCTACCCAACAGGAACAACCATGACAACAACAACAACAAGAAGCTGGTGAAGTTGCTACCCAACAGGAACAACCATGACAACAACAACAACAATCTGGTGAAGTTGCTACCGAACAGGAACAACCATGACAACAACAACAACAACAACAAGCTGGTGAAGTTGCTACCCAACAGGAACAACCATGACAACAACAACAACAAGAAGCTGGTGAAGTTGCTACCGAACAGGAACAACCATGACAACAACAACAACAACAACAAGCTGGTGAAGTTGCTACCCAACAGGAACAACCATGACAACAACAACAACAAGAAGCTGGTGAAGTTGCTACCCAACAGGAACAACCAATATGTTTAAGTTATATATTCTACCAAGTGTTAATGTCACCACCATGGATGTTTAAGTTATATAGTCTACCAAGTGTTAATGTCACCACCATGGATGTTTAAGTTATATAGTCTACCAAGTGTTAATGTCACCACCATGGATGTTTAAGTTATATAGTCTACCAAGTGTCAATGTCACCACCATGATTGTTTAAGTTATATAGCCTACCAAGTGTTAATGTCTCCACCATGGATGTTTAAGTTATATAGTCTACCAAGTGTTAATGTCACCACCATGGATGTTTAAGTTATATAGTCTACCAAGTGTTAATGTCACCACCATGGATGTTTAAGTTATATATTCTACCAAGTGTTAATGTCACCACCATGGATGTTTAAGTTATATAGTCTACCAAGTGTTAATGTCACCACCATGGATGTTTAAGTTATATAGTCAACCAAGTGTTAATGTCACCACCATGGATGTTTAAGTTATATAGTCTACCAAGTGTTAATGTCACCACCATGGATGTTTAAGTTACATATTCTACCAAGTGTTAATGTCACCACCATGGATGTTTAAGTTACAGTGGGGCAAAAAAGTATTTAGTCAGCCACCGATTGTGCAAGTTCTCCCACTTAAAAAGATGAGAGAGGCCTGTAATTTTCATCATAGGTACACTTCAACTATGACAGAAAAAATGAGATTTTTTTTCTCCAGAAAATCACATTGTAGGATTTTTTATGAATTTATTTGCGAATTATGGTGGAAAATAAGTATTTGGTCAATAACAAAAGTTTATCTCAATACTTTGTTATATACCCTTTGTTGCCAATGACAGAGGTCAAACGTTTTCTGTAAGTCTTCACAAGGTTTTCACACACTGTTGCTGGTATTTTGGCCCATTCCTCCATGCAGATCTCCTCTAGAACAGTGATGTTTTGGGGCTGTTGCTGGGCAACACGGACTTTCAACTCCCTCCAAAGATTTTCTATGGGGTTGAGATCTGGAGACTGGCTAGGCCACTCCAGGACCTTGAAATGCTTCTTACGAAGCCACTCCGTTGCCCGGGCGGTGTGTTTGGGATCATTGTCATGCTGAAAGACCCAGCCACGTTTCATCTTCAATGCCCTTGCTGATGGAAGGAGGTTTTCACTCAAAATCTCACGATACATGGCCCCATTCATTCTGTCCTTTACATGGATCAGTCGTCCTGGTCCCTTTGCAGAAAAACAGCCCCAAAGCATGATGTTTCCACCCCCATGCTTCACAGTAGGTATGGTGTTCTTTGGATGCAACTCAGCATTCTTTGTCCTCCAAACACGACGAGTTGAGTTTTTACCAAAAAGTTATATTTTGGTTTCATCTGACCATATGACATTCTCCCAATCTTCTTCTGGATCATCCAAATGCTCTCTAGCAAACTTCAGACGGGCCTGGACATGTACTGGCTTAAGCAGGGGGACACATCTGGCACTGCAGGATTTGAGTCCCTGGCGGCATAGTGTGTTACTGATGGTAGGCTTTGTTACTTTGGTCCCAGCTCTCTGCAGGTCATTCACTAGGTCCCCCCGTGTGGTTCTGGGATTTTTGCTCACCGTTCTTGTGATCATTTTGATCCCACGGGGTGAGATCTTGCGTGGAGCCCCAGATCGAGGGAGATTATCAGTGGTCTTGTATGTCTTCCATTTCCTAATAATTGCTCCCACAGTTGATTTCTTCAAACCAAGCTGCTTACCTATTGCAGATTCAATCTTCCCAGCCTGGTGCAGGTCTACAATTTTGTTTCTGGTGTCCTTTGATAGCTCTTTGGTCTTGGCCATAGTGGAGTTTGGAGTGTGACTGTTTGAGGTTGTGGACAGGTGTCTTTTATACTGATAACAAGTTCAAACAGGTGCCATTAATACAGGTAACGAGTGGAGGACAGAGGAGCCTCTTAAAGAAGAAGTTACAGGTCTGTGAGAGCCAGAAATCTTGCTTGTTTGTAGGTGACCAAATACTTATTTTCCACCATAATTTTCAAATAAATTCATTAAAAATCCTACAATGTGATTTTCTGGATTTTTTTTCTCATTTTGTCTGTCATAGTTGAAGTGTACCTATGATGAAAATTACAGGCCTCTCTCATCTTTTTAAGTGGGAGAACTTGCACAATTGGTGGCTGACTAAATACTTTTTTGCCCCACTGTATATAGTCTACCAAGTGTTAATGTCACCACCATGGATGTTTAAGTTATATAGTCTACCAAGTGTTAATGTCACCACCATGGATGTTTAAGTTATATAGTCTACCAAGTGTTAATGTCACCATTTAAGAGCAGTTGGAGGCCACGGAAGGAGTGTTGTATGGCATTGAAGCTCGTCTGGAGGTTTGTTATCAGTGTCCAAGGAAGGACCAGAAGTACAGAATGGTATCATCTGCGTAGTGGATCAGAGAATCACCAGCAGCAAGAGCGGCATCATTGATATATACAGAGAAAAGAGTCGGCCCGAGAATTGAACCATGTGGTACCCCCATAGAGACTGCCAGAGGTCCGGACAACATGCCCTCTGATTTGACACACTGAACTCTATCTGAAAAGTAGTTGGTGAACCAGGCGAGGCAGTCGTTAGAGAATCCAAGGCTATTGAGTCTGCCGATAAGAATACAGTGATTGACAGTCGAAAGCCTTGGCAAGGTCGATGAAGACGGCTGCACAGTACTGTATTGTATCGATGGCGGTTATGATGTCATTTATGTCCTTGAGCGTGGCTGAGGTGCAACCCTGACCAGCTCGGAAACCGGATTGCACAGTGGAGAAGGTACGGTGGGATTCAAAATGGTCAGTGATCTGTTTATTAACTTGGCTTTCGAAGACTTTAGATAGGCAGGGCAGGATGGATATAGGTCTGTAACAGTTTGGGTCTAGAGTGTCACCCCCTTTGAAGAGGGGGATCACCGCGGCAGCCCTCCAATCTTTAGGGATCTCGGACGATACGAAAGAGAGGTTGAACAGGCTGGTAATAGGGGTTGCAACAATGGCGGCGGATAGTTTTAGAAATAGAGGGTACAGATTGTCTAGCCCAGCTGATTTTTACGGGTCCAGGTTTTGCAGCTCTTTCAGAACATCTGCTATCTGGATTTCGGTGAAGAAGAAGCTGTGGAGGCTCGGGCAAGTAGCTGCGGGGGGGGGGGGGGGGCTGTTGGTCGGGGTTGGGGTAGCGGGGAGGATGGCATGGTCAGCTGTTGGGAAATGCTTATTGAAATTTTAGACTATCATGGATTTATCGGTTAATGTCACTGTAGGGGGTGGGTCCCAAAGACCCTCCCCATTATTGATTAAGGGGACCTTAAGATTCATATGTTTTGCTGCAGGCCTTATAATAGATACTGTTGCTATGTGTCTAAACTCTGCCACTATACGTTGTACAAGCCATCTATATTAGTCTTTGTGGTTAAGCTCTGGCTGTTGTGAGAGTGTGCTTGCAGGCTGGGTCTGAGTCAGACTGAAACTAGATAAAGAGAAGTAACCACTGTCTGGTTTTGACATGTTGATATTGTGTGACAGTGGACAATGCTAATGAATTCAGAGAAGCTACTGTACTAGGTTGTCTTATAAGGTAACCTCAGCTTATTGATACACACACACAGTGACGTAGGTGATCATACCACTAGAGAGTGATCACATGTATATAATCAGCTGTGTCCTGAGGTGGGGTGCAGAACTTACTCTGAAACATACATGCTGTGTTCCCGTTGTCAACTTCTGTCTGCAATTGCATTAATAAATGAATGATTGATTTACTTAAAGATATTGTCTGACTACTGATTTCACCAATAAGCAAATGATTGACAAGGAACAAGGAACCTGCCCCGACATCACCACCATGGATGTTTAAGTTATATAGTCTACCAAGTGTTAATGTCACCACCATGGATGTTTAAGTTATATAGTCTACCAAGTGTTAATGTCACCACCATGGATGTTTAAGTTATATATTCTACCAAGTGTTAATGTCTCCACCATGGATGTTTAAGTTATATAGTCTACCAAGTGTTAATGTCACCACCATGGATGTTTAAGTTATATAGTCTACCAAGTGTTAATGTCACCACCATGGATGTTTAAGTTATATATTCTACCAAGTGTTAATGTCACCACCATGGATGTAGAAGTTATATAGCCTACCAAGTGTTAATGTCACCACCATGGATGTTTAAGTTATATATTCTACCAAGTGTTAATGTCACCACCATGGATGTTTAAGTTATATAGTCTACCAAGTGTTAATGTCACCACCATGGATGTTTAAGTTATATATTCTACCAAGTGTTAATGTCACCACCATGGATGTTTAAGTTATATAGTCTACCAAGTGTTAATGTCACCACCATGGATGTTTAAGTTATATAGTCTACCAAGTGTTAATGTCACCACCATGGATGTTTAAGTTATATATTCTACCAAGTGTTAATGTCTCCACCATGGATGTTTAAGTTATATATTCTACCAAGTGTTAATGTTACCACCATGGATGTTTAAGTTATATATTCTACCAAGTGTCAATGTCACCACCATGGATGTTTAAGTTATATAGTCTACCAAGTGTTAATGTCACCACCATGATTGTTTAAGTTATATAGCCTACCAAGTGTTAATGTCACCACCATGGATGTTTAAGTTATATAGTCTACCAAGTGTTAATGTCACCACCATGGATGTTTAAGTTATATATTCTACCAAGTGTTAATGTCACCACCATGGATGTTTAAGTTATGTAGTCTACCAAGTGTTAATGTCACCACCATGGATGTTTAAGTTATATAGTCTACCAAGTGTTAATGTCACCACCATGGATGTTTAAGTTATATATTCTACCAAGTGTTAATGTCACCACCATGGATGTTTAAGTTATATATTCTACCAAGTGTTAATGTCACCACCATGGATGTTTAAGTTATATATTCTACCAAGTGTTAATGTCACCACCATGGATGTAGAAGTTATATAGCCTACCAAGTGTTAATGTCACCACCATGGATGTAGAAGTTATATAGCCTACCAAGTGTTAATGTCACCACCATGGATGTTTAAGTTATATATTCTACCAAAGTGTTAATGTCACCACCATGGATGTTTAAGTTATATAGTCTACCAAGTGTTAATGTCACCACCATGGATGTTTAAGTTATATATTCTACCAAGTGTTAATGTCACCACCATGGATGTTTAAGTTATATAGTCTACCAAGTGTTAATGTCACCACCATGGATGTTTAAGTTATATAGCCTACCAAGTGTTAATGTCACCACCATGGATGTTTAAGTTATATAGTCTACCAAGTGTTAATGTCACCACCATGGATGTTTAAGTTATATAGTCTACCAAGTGTTAATGTCTCCACCATGGATGTTTAAGTTATATATTCTACCAAGTGTTAATGTCACCACCATGGATGTTTAAGTTATATAGTCTACCAAGTGTTAATGTCTCCACCATGGATGTTTAAGTTATATAGTCTACCAAGTGTTAATGTCACCACCATGGATGTTTAAGTTATATATTCCACCAAGTGTTAATGTCACCACCATGGATGTTTAAGTTATATATTCTACCAAGTGTTAATGTCTCCACCATGGATGTTTAAGTTATATATTCTACCAAGTGTTAATGTCACCACCATGGATGTTTAAGTTATATAGTCTACCAAGTGTTAATGTCACCACCATGGATGTTTAAGTTATATAGTCTACCAAGTGTTAATGTCACCACCATGGATGTTTAAGTTATATATTCTACCAAGTGTTCATTTCTATCCTACTGTGATACTTGTGAGTTGATGTGATGTTATGATGATTTCTAACAGATACACCTTGATGTTGTTTTGTCCTTTTCTTATTCTACTTGAATAAACTCAAGACTTGAATGTAGTTTGTAGTCATTTACTTCCATATAGGGTCGTTGTTTACAGACACAGCTGTAGACTGACCTGACCCCAACCTGACCCCACAATGACCCCAACCCTGACCCCAACCACATCCCAACCCTGTCGAAGAGTAGGGAGAAGGGAGGAAGAGAGCAACTGGGGGAGACAGGGGAGGAGGGAGAGAGAAGGTGAGGAACATAGTGTGTAAAAGGTGACTAACTTGTCTGTGCAGATGAAGATAGCTGACGTTGACAGCACCAGGGCTCAGCCGTCTAGCGTTACCACAGCTCACACTATTCTCTGATCCATTCTGCATGTTTCCACACAGCTGGGTTCCTGCAGATTGTGAAAAACAGGATGTGTCACATATTGCAGTCACACCCAAACAGCTCTTGGCTGTACGCCCAGACTTATCACGCAAGACAAGTTTGTATCAGTAAATAAACACTAGTATGTAATAATAGACAATTCTCTCAGTAAAAATTGAAGGTCTAATTTGTAATTTCCCACCACACCTGTTGAGTTGACTTGGGTAACAGACCTCTAGCTTCTACACCACATCCCCCCTTCTCCTGCTCTAACATGAGACCTCATCAGTACTCATTTTGGGTGCTGGTACTATTTATATTTAGGTGCTGGAACATTAAGCCAATATTCTATACGAGGTGAACTCAAGCAGTAAAAAGTTAGAGCTGATATTATAGGACACACTATGTGTAACTTTGCTGCTCTGCCAGCAGTTTCCTGTGGAGTTTTTCTAATGTCAGTGTTTCCTGTAGGTAGGTGGGTTTAACTGATCTTATCTGCTTAAAAGTTTGTCACATCATAGAAGTAAGGAAGTTATGATATAGAAGTCATATAGCCGAGCAGTATTTCTCACTCTTCAGTCCTCTCTTCATGACAGTAGACCTGTATATGTCAGTGGAGCCCCAGTTAGAGACAGATATGATGCCCGCAGTGATACTGACAATCCTGTTCTGGAGCACAGGTAGGAGGCTGTTATGTTGATATACACTTGTGACAGTTACTGAGATATGTTTTGATATTGTAAGATATAGTATAATTTGCAGGGCTAGTAAAAGAACATGAATCTGGAAGCAAAGAGTACAAATCTGTCTCAAAACAGGAAAATTATGTGATCACCTGTAAATTAATTTACTGTAGCATTGTCCATCTGGGACAGGCACTAATGTACAGTGTATTCCGAAAGTATTCAGACCCCTTGAATTTTTCCACATTTTGTTACAGCCTTACTTTAAAATTGATTGCATTATTTATTTTCTCATCAATCTACACACAGTACCCCATAATGACAAAGCAAAAACATGTTTTTAGAATTTTTTATATTTATAACATATACAAACAGAAATACTTTATTCACATACGTTTTCAGACCCTTTGCTATGAGACTCAAAATTGAGCTTGGGTTCATCCTGTTTCCAGTGATCATCCTTGAGATGTTTCTACAACTTGATTGGAGTCCACTTGCGGTAAATTCAATTGATTGGACATGATTTGGAAATGTACACACCTGTCTGTATAAAAGTGGATAGAGTCAAAGTAACAAAGACTGTTATGCAGTGGTGTAAAGTACTTAACTAAAACTACTTGAAAGTATTACATAAGTCGTTTTTTGGGGTGTCTGTACTTTACTTTTTATATTTGACAACTTTTACTTCACTACATTCATAAAGAAAATGATGTACTTTTAATCCATACATTTCCCCTGACACCCAAAAGTATTTGTTACATTTTGAATGCTTAGCAGGACAAGAAAAGGGTCTAATTCACACTTATCAAGAGAACATTCCTGGTCACCCCTACTGCCTCTGATCTTGCAGACTGACTAAACACATGCTTTTTTTGTAAATGATCTCTGAGTGTTGGAATGTGCCATTGGCTATCTGTAAATAAAATAGAACATGTGGCTGTCTGCTTAATATAAGGCATTTGAAATGATTTATACTTGTACTTTTACTTTTGATACTTAACTATATTTAAAACCAAATACTTTTAGACGTTTAATCATGTAGTGTTTTACTGGGTGACTTTCACATTTACTTGAGTCATTTTCTTTACTTTACTCAGGACAGGGTACTTTTCCCCCCACTGGTGGTATGGTGTTGATATCATGTGTATCTATAGAGAAAAGAGCATGAGTGGTAGTTCTCAGCTTGAATTTAGACTCAAAGGTTGGTGACCACTGTTCAAGAGTTTTCCCTGTTAACACCATCACTGTTCTAGAGTTTTCCCTGTTAACACCATCACTGTTCTAGAGTTTTCCCTGTTACCACCATCACTGTTCTAGAGTTTTCCCTGATAACACCATCACTGTTCTAGAGTTTCCCCTGTTAACACCATCACTGTTCTAGAGTTTTCCCTGTTAACACCATCACTGTTCTAGAGTTTTCCCTGATAACACCATCACTGTTCTAGAGTTTTCCCTGTTAACACCATCACTGTTCTAGAGTTTTCCCTGATAACACCATCACTGTTCTAGAGTTTCCCCTGTTAACACCATCACTGTTCTAGAGTTTTCCCTGTTAACACCATCACTGTTCTAGAGTTTTCCCTGATAACACCATCACTGTTCTAGAGTTTCCCCTGTTAACACCATCACTGTTCTAGAGTTTTCCCTGATAACACCATCACTGTTCTAGAGTTTTCCCTGTTAACACCATCACTGTTCTAGAGTTTTCCCTGTTAACACCATCACTGTTCTAGAGTTTTCCCTGATAACACCATCACTGTTCTAGAGTTTTCCCTGTTAACACCATCACTGTTCTAGAGTTTTCCCTGTTAACACCATCACTGTTCTAGAGTTTTCCCTGATAACACCATCACTGTTCTAGAGTTTTCCCTGTTAACACCATCACTGTTCTAGAGTTTCCCCTGTTAACACCATCACTGTTCTAGAGTTTTCCATGTTAACACCATCACTGTTCTAGAGTTTCCCCTGTTAACACCATCACTGTTCTAGAGTTTTCCCTGTTAACACCATCACTGTTCTAGAGTTTCCCCTGTTAACACCATCACTGTTCTAGAGTTTTCCCTGTTAACACCATCACTGTTCTAGAGTTTCCCCTGTTAACACCATCACTGTTCTAGAGTTTCCCCTGTTAACACCATCACTGTTCTAGAGGTTCCCCTGTTAACACCATCACTGTTCTAGAGTTTCCCCTGTTAACACCATCACTGTTCTAGAGTTTTCCCTGTTAACGCCATCACTGTTCTAGAGTTTCCCCTGTTAACCCCATCACTGTTCTAGAGTTTCCCCTGTTAACACCATCACTGTTCTAGAGTTTCCCCTGTTAACACCATCACTGTTCTAGAGTGAATAGACCAGTGCATATATACCCATGTATGGATCTGCTCCATTACTTTGAACTGGATTGTGTTTACAGCTGTGGTCCTGAGTACATCCACTTATTACGAGATCTAAGAGAGAGCTGCATGGGTGCACATTTTGTTCATCTCCTTTGCTAGTTAGTGAGTTATTAGCCCAGTTATAGATCATCTGTAGTCAGCAATAGGGGAGTGATTACTTCCTACAAACCGTGTACATTTCTAGACTCTTTGAAAATCAGTCAGGTGAAAATCTTTTTTTGTCTTAAAGGGGCAGTGTTGTATTTTGGGACACCTTCGTAAACTTGCATCAAACACAACAGCATTTTCAGTCACCTCCTTGTCTGAAGGAGAAGTGGATAAACAGGTTAATGTCAAGCCCTGCATGTTTCTTTCAAAAGTCTCATGAAATGTAGGTCTACGTTGAACACCACACATTGGCTGCTACTGTAGGCTGAATGATAGAACAGCTGTTTCCATGTTAAAATGTTATGGGATGTATTTTATCCATTGTATTTGATGGTAGGTCACTCTGGTAGATCTACATTATGATCAAATAGCCACAGTAGCCTACTTGTCCACTGTTAACTGTAACTTAAAGGGGGTACAGCCTCTGTGTTCACAGTAAACACACCCTGGAAGTTGACCAGAATTTTCACAACATTACAGTTTGAGCTCAGCAGACCAAAAAGCTCTATTTTTGTCTCATCAGACCACATGACCTTCTCCCATTCCTCCTCTGGATCATCCAGATGGTCATTGGCATTCTTCAGATGGGCCTGGACATGCGCTGGCTTGAGCAGGGGGACCTTGCGTGCGCTGCAGGATTTTAATCCATGACGGCGTAGTGTGTTACTAATGGTTTTCTTTGAGACTGTGGTCCCAGCTCTCTTCAGGTCATTGACCAGGTCCTGCCGTGTAGTTCTGGGCTGATCCCTCACCTTCCTCATGATCATTGATGACCCACGAGGTGAGATCTTGCATGGAGCCCCAGACCGAGGGTGATTGACCGTCATCTTGAACTTCTTCCATTTTCTAATAATTGCACCAACAGTTGTTGCCTTCTCACCAAGCTGCTTGCCTATTGTCCTGTAGCCCATCCCAGCCTTGTGCAGGTCTACAATTTTATCCCTGATGTCCTTACACAGCTCTCTGGTCTTGGCCATTGTGGAGAGGTTGGAGTCTGTTTGATTGAGTGTGTGGACAGGTGTCTTTTATACAAGTAACGAGTTCAAACAGGTGCAGTTAATACAGGTAATGAGTGGAGAACAGGAGGGCTTCTTAAAGAAAAACTAACAGGTCTGTGAGAGCCGGAATTATTACTGGTTGGTAGGTGATCAAATAATTATGTAATGCAATAAAATGCAAATTAATTACTTAAAAATCATACAATGTAATTTTCTGGATTTTTGTTTTAGATTCCGTCTCTCACAGTTGAAGTGTACCTATGATAAAAAATTACAGACCTCTACATGCTTTGTAAGTAGTAAAACCTGCAAAATCGGCAGTGTATCAAATACTTGTTCTTCCCACTGTGTATATATATATATATATACATTTTTCACGTAGACATCATGGTGTGTATGTCAAGTTCTTTTGTTATGTCTTTGTTTTAGTGTGGTCAGGGCGTGAGTTGGGTGGGTTATCTATGTTCGTTTCTCTATGTTGGTTTGTTCGTTTGGCCTGGTATGATTCTCAGAGGCAGGTGTCGTTAGTGTCTCTGATTGAGAATCACACTTAGGTAGCCTTTTTCCACCTGGGTTTCGTGGATATTTTCCGTGTCAGTGTTTGTTCCACACGGAACTGTTTCGGTTTGTATATCACATGTTCGTTTCTTGTTTTGTTTCTGTGTTCGTTCGTTAATAAAGAGCACGAACACGTACCACGAACACGTACCACGAACACGTACCACGAACACATACCACGAACACGTACCACGAACACGTACCACCAACACGTACCACCAACACGTACCACCAACACGTACCACGAACACGTACCACCAACACGTACCACCAACACGTACCACCAACACGTACCACCAACACGTACCACGAACACGTACCACGAACACGTACCACGGACACGTACCACGAACACGTACCACGCTGCGCATTGGTCCTCCGATCCTTCTTACTACTCCTCGTCAGAGGAGGAGGAAGACAGCCGTTACAGTGTACATTCATTTAAATCCCAACTTGTAAGGAAAGTATAAATAATAAAAATCAACAATGTATTGGACAGGCCTATGAGGTCTAAAGGTCTGTCTTTCCAAGACATTCTGTTCATCTGCAAGCAGACCTGATGATTCTAGATGGTGGGAGAGCCTGTTATTTAAAATGGAAGAATATAACTTACTGTAGCCTATATAATGTAACAATGACAATAATCCCTTCATATATACTGTAGTTGAAGGTTATTTTAGTGTCATAAAAAGTGTTCATTAAAACAAATCAGGATGTTTGGTGGATGGATTCAGTGTAGATGTTCTGCTGTTTATCGAGGGGTTTATATGAAAGTGGTAGATTTGTAATTCTTTACAAGAGAAAGTTCTGGAATTCTTTTCTTTGGGTGACCTCAGGCTACGGTCTTTGACAATTCAGCTACTTTGTTAACAGTCCTACAACTGTCACCTCATGAAACAACTGATTTACTTAACTAAAGGCACATCTCAATATGTGGTCCAGGTGCCTTAGTTTTCCTATAAAAACCTGTGTCCAAACTCAGCATTAAATAGTATCTAATCAGAATAGTGTACAGAGATAAGTTATTGCACCTATTGAAATGTAATTTGTTTTTTAGTGTTTATTCTGTTGCATTAAAAAAGTCTCTGTTGCCTATTAGATCAATATCAGTGTGAACACGTCTGATTGGACTAGATCCATGTTGAGGTGAGACACGTCTGATTGGACTAGACCCGTGTTGAGGTGAGACACGTCTGATTGGACTAGATCCGTGTTGAGGTGAGACACGTCTGATTGGACTAGATCCATGTTGAGAGGGGAGGGGTTAAAGACAAGAGGGTGAGGAGATGGGGAGAAGAGAAGAAGCGAGTGGGAAGAGAAGAGGAGAAAAGAGGGGGAGAAGAGCAGAAGAAAGGGGGAGGAGAGGAGAGGGGAGAGGAAGGAAGTGTAGAGGAGAGGGGAGGGGGTAAAGACAAGAGGATGAGAAGAGGGGGGAGAAGAGAAGAATAGAAGAAAGAGAAGAGAGGAGGAAGGAGGGGGAGAAGAGGAGAATAGAGTGTCAAAAGAGAAGAAGAGAGGGGCAGAAGTGGGGAAAGGGAGAAGAGGAGAGGAGAGGGTTGGAGAAGATGAGAGGGGGAGAAGAGGAGACGGGGAGGAGAGAAGAGGAGAGGAGGAGATGAGGAGAGGGGCAGAAGAGGAGAGGGGGAGAAGTGGAGAAGAGAGATGGAGAAGAGGAAAGGGAGGGAAGAGGAGAGGGAGAAGAGAAGGGTAGAGGTGGAGAAGAGGACGAAAGGGAGAGGAGAGGGAAGAGAAGAGAGGGGAGGGAGAGGAGAGGAGAAGAGAGGGGGAGAAGAGGAGATTGTGAGAAGAGGAGAGGGGGGAGACAAGGAGGGGGGAGAAGAGGAGAGGGGGGGAGAATGAGAGGGGGAGAGGGGCAGAAGTGTGGAAGGGGAGAAGAGAGGGTTGGAGAAGATGAGGGGAAGATGAGAAGGGAGGGGAGAAGGGAGGGGAGAAGAGGAGAGGGGCAGAAGAGAAGAGGTGGAGAAGGGGAGAGGGGGAGGGGAGAAGAGGAGGAAAAGAGGAGAAGAGAGGGGAGGGGAGGTGTGGAGAGGGGGGAGAATAGGAGAGCGGGGAGGGGGAGAAGAGAAGAGTATATGAGATGGGGGAGAATAGGGGAGAAGGGGGGAGAAGAGGAGAGGGTGAGAAGCGGAGAATTGAAGCGAGGAGAGGAGAAGAGAGCGGGGAAAGAGGAGAAGAGATGGAGGAAAGAGAAGAAGAGAGGAGGAGAAGAGAGGGGATAAGAGGAGAGGGGGAGAAGAGTAGAGGGGGGAGGGGAAGAGAGGGGGAGAAGAGGAGAATAGTGTCAAAAGATGAGAAGAGAGGGGCAGAAGTGGGGAAGGGGAGAAAAGGAGAGGAGAGGGTTGGAGAAGAAGAGAAAAGGAGATGGGAGGGGAGAAGAGGAGAGGGGAGGGGACAAGAGGAGAAGAGAGGGGGAGAAGAGGAGATTGTGAGAAGTGGAGAGGGAGAGAAGAGGAGAATAGAGTGTCAAAAGAGGAGAAGAGAGGGGCAGAAGAGGGGGAGGGGGGAAGAGGAAAGGGGGAAAAGAGCAGAAGAGAGGGGGAGGTGTGGGGAGGGGGGGAGAAGAGAAGAGTAGATGAGATGGGGGAGAAGAGGAGAGGTGCAGGAGAGGGGAGAAGGGGGGAGAAGATTAGAAGAGAGGTGAAGTGAGAGGAAGGGAGAGGGGAGAGGAGAGGAGAAGAGAAGATGGGGGAGAAGAGGAGAGGGGAGAAGAGGAGAATTGAAGAAAGGAGAGGAGAAGAGATGGGGGAAAGAGGAGAAGAGATGGGGAGAAGAGGAGACGAGAGGGTCAGAAGAGGAGAAGAGAGGGGAAGATTAGTAGAAGAGAGAGGGAGAAGAGGAGGCAAGAGGGGCAGAAGAGGAGTAGAGAGAGGGAGAAGAGGAGTAGAGAGAGGGAGAAGAGGAGTAGAGAGAGGGAGAAGAGGAGTAGAGATGGGAGAAGAGGAGTAGAGATGGGAGAAGAGGAGTAGAGATGGGGAGAAGAGGAGTAGAGATGGGGAGAAGAGGAGTAGAGAGAGGGAGCAGAGGAGTAGAGAGAGGGAGAAGAGGAGTAGAGAGAGGGAGAAGAGGAGTAGAGAGAGGGAGAAGAGGAGTAGAGATGAGGAGAAGAGGAGTAGAGATGGGAGAAGAGGAGTAGAGATGGGGAGAAGAGGAGTAGAGAGAGGGAGCAGAGGAGTAGAAATAGGGAGCAGAGGAGTAGAGAGAGGGAGAAGAGGAGTAGAGATGGGGAGAAGAGGAGTAGAGATGAGGAGTAGAGATGGGGAGAAGAGGAGTAGAGATGGGGAGAAGAGGAGAAGAGATGGGGAGAAGAGGAGTAGAGATGGGGAGAAGAGGAGTAGAGATGGGGAGAAGAGGAGTAGAGATGAGGAGTAGAGATGGGGAGAAGAGGAGTAGAGAGAGGGAGAAGAGGAGTAGAGATGGGGAGAAGAGGAGTAGAGATGGGGAGAAGAGGAGTAGAGATGGGGAGAAGAGGAGTAGAGATGGGGAGAAGAGGAGTAGAGATGAGGAGTAGAGATGGGGAGAAGAGGAGTAGAGATGAGGAGTAGAGAGAGGGAGAAGAGTTGTAGAGAAAGGGAGAAGAGGAGTAGAGAGAGGGAGAAGAGGAGTAGAGAGAGGGAAAAGAGGAGTAGAGATGGGGAGAAGAGTTGTAGAGATGGGGAGAAGAGGAGTAGAGAGGACGATAAGAGGAGAGGGGATGAGGAGAGGAGAGGAGTAGAGTTGGGGGATTATTAAATTTGACCGTCTGACTTGGAAAAGTGACATCCTATGATGTTGCCATGTTGAAAGTCACTGAGCTCTTCATTAAGGCCATTCTACTGACAATGTTTGTCTATGGAGATTGCATGGCTGTGTGCTTGATTTAATACATCTGTCAGGAAGGGGTGTGGCTAAAATAGAATCCACTAATTTGAAGGGGTGTCCACATACTTTTGTATATATAGTGTATGTACACATGGGTGTTGTTGCACCATACCAACGATAAGCCTGTCTTCCCATCACATCATGAAAGGTCATGTTGATGTTCATTTAACCTCTGTCTCTCTCTTCCTCTGACTCCTCCCTTTCTCCTCTGTCTCTCTCTTCCTCTGACTCCTCCCTTTCTCCTCTGTCTCTCTCTTCCTCTGACTCCTCCCTTTCTCCTCTGTCTCTCTCTTCTTCTGACTCCTCCCTTTCTCCTCTGTCTCTCTCTTCCTCTGACTCCTCCCTTTCTCCTTTGTTTCTCTCTTCCTCTGACTCCTCCCTTTCTCCTCTGTCTCTCTCTTCCTCTGACTCCTCCCTTTCTCCTTTGTTTCTCTCTTCCTCTGACTCCTCCCTTTCTCATCTGTCTCTCTCTTCCTCTGACTCCTCCCTTTCTCCTCTGTCTCTCTCTTCCTCTGACTCCTCCCTTTCTCCTCTGTCTCTCTCTTCCTCTGACTCCTCCCTTTCTCCTCTGTCTCTCTCTTCCTCTGACTCCTCCCTTTCTCCTCTGTCTCTCTCTTCCTCTGACTCCTCCCTTTCTCCTCTGTCTCTCTCTTCCTCTGACTCCTCCCTTTCTCCTCTGTCTCTATCTTCCTCTGACTCCTCCCTTTCTCCTCTGTCTCTCTCTTCCTCTGACTCCTCCCTTTCTCCTCTGCCTCGCTCTTCCTCTGACTCCTCCCTTTCTCCTTTGTTTCGCTCTTCCTCTGACTCCTCCCTTTCTCCTCTGTCTCTCTTTCTCCTCAGATCTCCAGGCTCAAAGCATCAGTCCACCAGGTAGGTAGAGTATAAATCTACAGTGATTATAGCAGTTCAATATTAGTCAACTTTATTATCCCACATGGAGAAATTCATGTGTCCATACAAACCATTCTAAAACCCAATAACAAGTAGTGTTTTATGGAACTACTAATACTTGTCAACCACAAAGCATTACTGCTGTTAGAATAACAGAATCACTGTCATCATCTGTCCTCACCACTGTGTTTTCCTCTCTGCTGTTTACAGCTGAACTCTCAGTCAGACTGGTGAATGGGACCACTTCCTGTTCTGGGACAGTGGAAGTCTTCTCCAGAGGAGAGTGGTTGGGTGTATGTTCTAGTTGGTGGAGCATGAGAGAGGTTAAGGTTGTGTGTAGACAGCTGGACTGTGGGAATCCTGTAGCTGAATCTAGAGGACCTCTGGTTGAAGATGGAAGAAGAGTCACACGAATTAGTAGATGTAGGGGAGATGAGTCTTCTATTAGACAGTGTAACATCATAGGAGGACCTGATGTCTGTGATGGTAGATATTATCGTCATGTGATCTGTTCAGGTAAGAGACTGGTCATATTGAGAGATTTATTTGTACATTATACAATATTACCATGTATCATGTTATATGTGTTTATAATTTCATTTAAATAGAGGGAGAGATGTCAGATGTATTTAAACATTATATTTGTGTTTAGTCCTTGAGTGTCAACAACAAAACTGATTGAATGTTCAACCAACTCTTTTTCTCCAGAGTCTGTGCGGCTTGTGGATGGAGCTGGTCTCTGCTCTGGGAGAGTGGAGGTGAAGTCCAATCAGTCCTGGGCCTCAGTGTGTGAAGCTGACTTTGACCGGCAGGATGCAGAGGTAGTCTGTAGGGATGTTGGCTGTGGGGCTCCTGCAGCTCTACAGGGGGGGCTCTATGGAGGAGGTGAGGGTCAGACCTGGGATAAAGAGTTCCAGTGTAAAGGCAATGAGTCCCTTCTCCTGGACTGTGACACCTCAGACAGAAAACACAACACCTGCCTACCTGGTAATGCTGTTGGACTCACCTGCTCAGGTAAGAAACAGTTTGTCACTCAATCAACATTGTTTCTCACCTGGAGTGAAGAATATGAGAGACAATATAGGTGTGTTTTAGTGAGAAAATAGTAAGATTACTGTCTCTCTCTTTTCTTTTCTCAGAGCCTGATGATGTGAGGCTGGTGGGAGGAGGCAGTCGCTGTGCTGGTGGAGTGGAGTGGTACGACCAGGGAGAGTGGAGGACTGTGGGAGCTGACAGGAACCAGGAGGATGTAGCTGCAGTAGTGTGTAGACAGCTGGGTTGTGGCTCCACTGTTTCAGTACTAACTGGAAACACCACTAGAGGGTTTAGAGTTTCCTGTTATGGGTCTTCACTGAGGGAGTGTTGGAGAAGTTATTATCTCTCTCCTGGACTCACAGTGATCTGCTCAGGTAATAACAAGATATTATAATTATATCCAACTGATTTCCTTCATTCATACAACTTCCTCTGCACCTCTCATGAAGACTGTTTAACTTGTCAGTCTGCTGTGCAAAATAGATCACTCAGTCAAGTAGGAATCAAATACAACTGAAATATCCCAGAATGCTTTTGTATTTGAGTGTTATCTCAGTGAACGTCTCTACTCACTACCACTGTCACATGTCATGTTATTGTCATATCTAAATGAGGAAAGTAGTTGAGGAGCTACGTTTTCTTTTTCTCTCCTCTTGTTCCAGATGTCCTGCTTAAGCCTGATATCAACATATGTTGTCTCAGTGACTGTAGGCCCACTACTCATGTTGCCCTTTGAGGGAGGGTGGCTAGCACTGTTACATGCTGATGTTATTGTCATATCTATAGGAAACTGGTTGAATAAGTTTTTCTTCTTCTCTTTTATTGTTACAGATCTCCTGGTCCAGCCTGATATCTCCCTGACTGACTCAATGGGAGGGGTTTCCAGGGGCCAACAGGGGCCCGAGGTGTTCAGGGGCCACAGCTTCACCATCACCTGCTCCACTCAGCCACAGTACCCAGGAGGCTCCTTCCTCCTCACGTTCACCGGCTCCAACAGAACCCAGGCCCAGCCAGCTGTCAATCACTCTGCTGCCTTCCTCTTCCCTGCTGCAGATGACTCCCACCAAGGGAACTACAGCTGTGTTTATGACAATTATGTTTTCTCTCATAACTTCTCCTCTGAGAGTGAGCTCCTCTCCCTCACCATCACAGGTAACTGAACATGAACCAGACTTATAACTTTGTCATTGACAGATTTCCCACAGATCTATGTGATGATGATCAGTCCCCTCATCAAAGGTGTTTCTGTTTGCAGCCTCTCCTCTGCCAGCCTCTCACGATGACTGTATAGCTTGGAAGTCTGTTTTGCGAAATATATCACTCAGTCAAGTAGGAATCAAATACAACTGAAATATCCCAGAATGCTTTTGTATTTGAGTGTTATCTCAGTGAACGTCTCTACTCACTACCACTGTCACATGTCATGTTATTGTCATATCTAAATGAGGAAAGTAGTTGAGGAGCTACGTTTTCTTTTTCTCTCCTCTTGTTCCAGATGTCCTGCTTAAGCCTGATATCAACATATGTTGTCTCAGTGACTGTAGGCCCACTACTCATGTTGCCCTGTGAGGGAGGGTGGCTAGCACTGTTACATGCTGATGTTATTGTCATATCTATAGGAAACTAGTTGAAGAGGTTTTTCTTTTTCTCTGCTCTTGTTCCAGATGTCCTGCTTAAGCCTGATATCAACATATGTTGTCTCAGTAAGACGAGGGGGGGCGGTCTGTGCATATTTGTTAACAACAGCTGGTGCACGAAATCTAAGGAAATCTCTAGATTTTGCTCGCCTGAAGTAGAGTTTCTTATGATAAACTGTAGACCACATTATTTGCCTAGAGAGTTTTCATCTATACTCTTCGTGGCTGTTTATTTACCACTACAGACGGATGCTGGTACTAAGACCGCACTCAGTCAGCTGTATAAGGAAAAGAGCAAACAGGAAACCACTCTCCCAGAGGCGGCGCTCCTAGTGGCCGGAGACTTTAATGCAGGGAAACTTAAATCAGTTTTACCTAATTTTTATCAACATGTTAAATGCGCAACCAGAGTGATAAAAATTCTAGATCACCTCTACTCCACACACAGAGACACATACAAAGCTCTCCCTCGCCCTCCATTTGGTAAATCTGACCACAATACTATCCTCCTGATTCCTGCTTACAAGCTCAAATTAAAGCAGGAAGCACCAGTGACTCAGGTATTTAAAAAAGTGGTCAGATGAAGCAGATGCTAAACTACAGGACTGTTTTGCTATCACAGACTGGAACATGTTCTGGGATTCTTCCGATTGCATTGAGGAGTACACCACATCATGCACTGGCTTTATAAATATCTTCATCAGGGACATCATCCCCACAGTAGCTGTACGTACATACCCCAACCAGAAGCCATGAATTACAGGCAACATTCGCACTGAGCTAAAGGGTAGAGCTGCCACTTTCAAGGTGCTGGACTCTAACCCGGAAGCTTATAAGAAATCCTGCTATGCCTCCGACGAACCATCAAACAGGCAAAACGCCAATACAGGGCTAAGACTGAATCGTACTACACCAGCTCCAACGCAGGGCTTGTGGCAGGGCTTGCAAACTATTACAGACTACAAAGGAAGCACAGCCGCGAGCTTCCCAGTGAGACAAGCCTAACAGACGAGCTAAATCACCTCTGTGCTCGCTTCGAGGCAGGCAACACTGAGGCATGCATGAGAGCACCAGCTGTTCTGGATGACTGTGTGATCACGCTCTCAGTAGTCGATGTGAGTAAGACATTTAAACAGGTCAACATTCACAAGGCCGCAGGGCCAGACAGATTACCAGGATGTGTGCTCTATGCTTGTGCTGACCAACTGGCAGGTGTCTTCTGACATTTTCAACATGTCCCTGATTGAGTCTGTAATACCAACATGTTTCAAGCAGACCACCATAGTCCCTGTGCCCAAGAAGACTAAGGCAACCTGCCTAAATGACTACACACCCGTAGCACTCACGTCCGTAGCCATGAAGTGCTTTGAAAGGCTGGTAATGGCTCACATCAACACCATTATCCCAGAAACCCGAGACCCACTCCAATTTGCATACCGCCCAAACAGATCCACAGATGATGCCATCTCTATTACACTTAACACTGCCCTTTCCCACCTGGACAAAAGGAACACCTTTGTGAGAATGCTATTCATTGACTACAGCTTAGCGTTCAACACCATAGTACCCTCAAAGCTCATCACTAAGCTAAGGATCTTGGGACTAAACACCTCCCTCTACAACTGGATTCTGGACTTCCTGACGGGCCGCCCCCAGGTAGTGAGTGTAGGTAGCAGAACATGGATCTGCCACGCTGATCCTCAACACTGGAGCCCCTCAGGGGCGCGTGCTCAGTCCCCTCCTGTACTCCCTGTTCACCCACGACTGCGTGGCCAGGCACGACTCCAACACCATCATTAAGTTTGCAGACGACAGAACAGTGGTATGCCTGATCCCCGACAACGACAAGCCTATAGGGAGGATGTCAGAGACCTGGCCGGGTGGTGTCAGAATAACAACCTGTCCCTCAACGTAACCAAGACTAAGGAGATGATTGTGGACTAAAGGAAAAGGAGGACCGAGCAAGCCCCCATTCTCATCGACGGGGCTGTAGTGGAGCAGGTTGAGAGCTTCAAGTTCCTTGGTGTCCACATCACCAACAAACTAGAATGGTCCAAACACACCAAGACAGTCGTAAAGAGGGCACGACAAAACCTATTCCCACTCAGGAAACTAAAAGTATTTGGCATGGGTCCTCGGATCCTCAAAAGGTTCTACAGCTGCAACATCGAGAGCATCCTGACTGGTTGCATCACTGCCTGGTATGGTAACTGCTCAGGTTCCGACCGCATGGCCCTACAGAGGGTAGTGCGAGTACGGCCCAGTACATCACTTGGGCTAAGCTGCACGGTGTCAGAGGAAGGCCCTAAACAATTGTCAAAGACCCAGCCTCCCCAGTCATAGACTGTTCTCTCTACCACCGCACGGCAAGCGTTACCGGAGTGCCAAGTCTAGGACCAAAAGGCTTATCAACAGTTTTTACCCCCAATCCGTAAGACTCCTGAACAGGTCATCAAATGGATACCCGGACTTTAACGCTGCTGATACTTTCTGTTTATCATATGTGCATAGTCACCTTAACTATACATTCTTGCACATACAACCTCAATTAGCTCGACTAACCAGTGCCTGTATATAGCCTCGCTACTGTATATAGCCTCACTACTGTATATAGCCTCTCAACTGTATATAGCCTCGCTACTGTATATATCCTCTCTACTGTATATAGCCTCTCTACTGTATATAGCCTCGCTACTGTATAAAGCCTCACTACTGTATATAGCCTCTCTACTGTATATAGCCTCGCTACTGTATATAGCCTCACTACTGTATATAGCCTCTCTACTGTATATAGCCTCACTACTGTATATAACCTCTCTACTGTCTATCGTCTCTCTACTGTGAATTGGCTCACTTCTGTATATAGCCTCTCTGCTGTATATTGCCTCGCTACTGTTATAGCCTCCCTACTGTATATAGCCTCTCTACTGTATATAGCCTCACTACTGTATATAGCCTCTCTACTGTATATAGCCTCGCTACTGTATATAGCCTCCCTACTGTATATAGCCTCTCTACTGTATATAGCCTCGCTACTGTTATAGCCTCCCTACTGTATAAAACCTCTCTACTGTCTAGCCTCACTGCTGTATATAGCCTCACTACTCTATATAGCCACTCTACTGTATATAGCCTCTCTACTGTATATAGCCTCTACTGTATATAGCCTCTCTACTGTATATAGCCTCTCTACTGTATATAGCCTCTCTACTGTATATAGCCTCACTACTGTATATAGCCTCTCTACTGTATATAGTCTCACTACTCTATATAGCCTCACTACTGTATATAGCCTCTCTACTGTATATAGCCTCTCTACTGTATATAGCCTCTCTACTGTATATAGCCTCACTACTGTATATAGCCTCACTACTGTATATAGCCTCTCTACTGTATATAGCCTCACTACTGTATATAGCCTCACTACTGTATATAGCCTCGCCACTGTATATAGCCTCTCTACTGTATATAGCCTCGCCACTGTATATAGCCTCACTACTGTATATAGCCTCGCTACTGTATATAGCCTCTCTACTGTATATAGCCTCACTACTGTATATAGCCTCTCTACTGTATATAACCTCTCTACTGTCTATCGTCTCTCTACTGTATATAGCCTCTCTACTGTATATAGCCTCGCTACTGTATAAAGCCTCACTACTGTATATAGCCTCTCTACTGTATATAGCCTCGCTACTGTATATAGCCTCACTACTGTATATAGCCTCTCTACTGTATATAGCCTCACTACTGTATATAACCTCTCTACTGTCTATCGTCTCTCTACTGTGAATAGGCTCACTTCTGTATATAGCCTCTCTGCTGTATATTGCCTCGCTACTGTTATAGCCTCCCTACTGTATATAGCCTCTCTACTGTATATAGCCTCACTACTGTATATAGCCTCTCTACTGTATATAGCCTCGCTACTGTTATAGCCTCCCTACTGTATATAGCCTCTCTACTGTATATAGCCTCGCTACTGTTATAGCCTCCCTACTGTATAAAACCTCTCTACTGTCTAGCCTCACTGCTGTATATAGCCTCACTACTCTATATAGCCTCTCTACTGTATATAGCCTCTCTACTGTATATAGCCTCTACTGTATATAGCCTCTCTACTGTATATAGCCTCTCTACTGTATATAGCCTCTCTACTGTATATAGCCTCACTACTGTATATAGCCTCTCTACTGTATATAGCCTCACTACTCTATATAGCCTCACTACTGTATATAGCCTCTCTACTGTATATAGCCTCTCTACTGTATATAGCCTCTCTACTGTATATAGCCTCACTACTGTATATAGCCTCACTACTGTATATAGCCTCTCTACTGTATATAGCCTCACTACTGTATATAGCCTCACTACTGTATATAGCCTCGCCACTGTATATAGCCTCTCTACTGTATATAGCCTCGCCACTGTATATAGCCTCACTACTGTATATAGCCTCGCTACTGTATATAGCCTCTCTACTGTATATAGCCTCACTACTGTATATAGCCTCTCTACTGTATATAACCTCTCTACTGTCTATCGTCTCTCTACTGTGTATAGTCTCACTACTGTATATAGCCTCTCTGCTGTATATAGCCACGCTACTGTTATAGCCTCCTTACTGTATATAGCCTCTCTACTGTATATAGCCTCACTACTGTATATAGCCTCTCTACTGTATATAGCTTCTCTACTGTATATAGCCTCTCTACTGTATATAGCCTCTCTACTGTATATAGCCTCTCTACTGTATATAGCCTCTCTACTGTATATTGCCTCGCTGCTGTATATAACCTCACTACTGTGTATAGCCTCTCTACTGTATATAGCCTCACTACTGTGTATAGCCTCACTACTGTGTATAGCCTCTCTACTGTATATAGCCTCTCTACTGTATATAGCCTCACTACTGTGTATAGCCTCTCTACTGTATATAGCCTCTCTACTGTATATAGCCTCTCTACTGTATATAGCCTCTCTACTGTATATATCCTCTCTACTGTCTATCGTCTCTCTACTGTGTATAGTCTCACTACTGTATATAGCCTCTCTGCTGTATATAGCCACGCTACTGTTATAGCCTCCCTACTGTATATAGCCTCTCTACTGTATATAGCCTCACTACTGTATATAGCCTCTCTACTGTATATAGCCTCTCTACTGTATATAGCTTCTCTACTGTATATAGCCTCTCTACTGTATATAGCCTCTCTACTGTATATAGCCTCTCTACTGTATATTGCCTCGCTGCTGTATATAACCTCACTACTGTGTATAGCCTCTCTACTGTATATAGCCTCACTACTGTGTATAGCCTCTCTACTGTATATAGCCTCTCTACTGTATATAGCCTCTCTACTGTATATAGCCTCACTACTGTGTATAGCCTCTCTACTGTATATAGCCTCTCTACTGTATATAGCCTCTCTACTGTATATAGCCTCTCTACTGTATATAGCCTCTCTACTGTATATAGCCTCTCTACTGTATATAGCCTCTCTACTGTATATATCCTCTCTACTGTCTATCGTCTCTCTACTGTGTATAGTCTCACTACTGTATATAGCCTCTCTGCTGTATATAGCCACGCTACTGTTATAGCCTCCCTACTGTGTATAGCCTCACTACTGTATATAGCCTCTCTACTGTATATAGCCTCTCTACTGTGTATAGCCTCTCTACTGTATATAACCTCTCTACTGTATATAGCCTCTACTGTATATAGCCTCTCTACTGTATATAGCCTCTCTACTGTATATAGTCTCTCTACTGTATATAGCCTCTCTACTGTATATAGCCTCTACTGTATATAGCCTCTACTGTATATAGCCTCTACTGTATATAGCCTCTCTACTGTATATAGCCTCTACTGTATAAAGCCTCTACTGTATATAGCCTCTACTGTATATAGCCTCTACTGTATATAGCCTCTACTGTATATAGCCTCTCTATTGTATATAGCCTCTCTACTGTATAAAGCCTCTACTGTATATAGCCTCTACTGTATATAGCCTCTACTGTATATAGCCTCTCTACTGTATATAGCCTCTCTACTGTATATAGCCTCTCTACTGTATATAGCCTCTACTGTATATAGCCTCTCTACTGTATATAGCCTCTCTACTGTATATAGTCTCTCTACTGTATAAAGCCTCTACTGTATATAGCCTCTACTGTATATAGCCTCTACTGTATATAGCCTCTCTACTGTATATAGCCTCTCTACTGTATATAGTCTCTCTACTGTATATAGCCTCTCTACTGTATATAGCCTCTACTGTATATAGCCTCTACTGTATATAACCTCTCTACTGTATATAGCCTCTCTACTGTATATAGTCTCTCTACTGTATATAGCCTCTCTACTGTATATAGCCTCTACTGTATATAGCCTCTCTACAGTATATATCCTCTACTGTATATAGCCTCTACTGTATATAGCCTCTCTACTGTATATAGCCTCTCTACTGTATAAAGCCTCTACTGTATATAGCCTCTACTGTATATAGCCTCTCTACTGTATATAGCCTCTCTACTGTATATAGTCTCTCTACTGTATTTTGTCTCACTACTGTATATAGCCTCTCTACTGTATATAGCCTCTCTACTGTGTATAGCCTCTCTACTGTATATAACCTCTCTACTGTATATAGCCTCTACTGTATATAGCCTCTCAACTGTATATAGCCTCTCTACTGTATATAGTCTCTCTACTGTATATAGCCTCTCTACTGTATATAGCCTCTACTGTATATAGCCTCTACTGTATATAGCCTCTCTACTGTATTTTGCCTCTCTACTGTTATTATTCACTGTCTTTTTACTGTTGTTTTTCCCCCTTACTAATCTATTGTTCACATAATATCTATTTTTTACTTAAAAATTGCACTGTTGGTCAGGGCCTGTAAGTAAGCATTTCACTGTCTGGTCTACACCTGTTGTATTCGGTGCGCGTGACAAATACACTTTGATTTGATTTGTTACAGATCACCTGGTTCAGCCTGATATCTCCCTGACTGACTCAATGGGAGGGGTCTCCAGGGGCCACCAGGGGCCCGAGGTGTTCAGGGGCTACAGCTTCACCATCACCTGCTCCACTCAGCCACAGTACCCAGGAGGCTCCTTCCTCCTCACGTTCACCGGCTCCAACAGAACCCAGACCCAGCCAGCTGTCAATCACTCTGCTGCCTTCCTCTTCCCTGCTGCAGATGACTCCCACCAAGGGAACTACAGCTGTGTTTATGACAATTATGTTTTCTCTCATAACTTCTCCTCTGAGAGTGAGCTCCTCTCCCTCACCATCACAGGTAACTGAACATGAACCAGACTTATAACTTTGTCATTGACAGATTTCCCACAGATCTATGTGATGATGATCAGTCCCCTCATCAAAGGTGTTTCTGTTTGCAGCCTCTCCTCTGCCAGCCTCTCACGATGACTGTATAGCTTGGAAGTCTGCTTTGCACAATAGATCACTCAGTCAAGAAGGAATCAAATACAACTTAAATATCCCAGAATGCTCTTGTATGTGAGTGTTCTCAGTGAAAGTCTCTACTCACTACCACTGTCACATGTCATGTTATTGTCATATCTAAATGAGGAAAGTAGTTGAGGAGCTACGTTTTCTTTTTCTCTCCTCTTGTTCCAGATGTCCTGCTTAAGCCTGATATCAACATATGTTGTCTCAGTGACTGTAGGCCCACTACTCATGTTGCCTTGTGAGGGAGGGTGGCTAGCACTGTTACATGCTGATGTTATTGTCATATCTATAGGAAACTAGTTGAAGAGGTTTTTCTTCTTCTCTTTTATTGTTACAGATCTCCTGGTCCAGCCTGATATCTTCCTGACTGACTCAATGGGAGGGGTCTTCAGGGGCCACCAGGGGCCTGAGATGTTCAGGGGCTACAGCTTCACCATCACCTGCTCCACTCAGCCACAGTACCCAGGAGGCTCCTTCCTCCTCACGTTCACCGGCTCCAACAGAACCCAGACCCAGCCAGCTGTCAATCACTCTGCTGCCTTCCTCTTCCCTGCTGCAGATGACTCCCACCAAGGGAACTACAGCTGTGTTTATGACAATTATGTTTTCTCTCATAACTTCTCCTCTGAGAGTGAGCTCCTCTCCCTCACCATCACAGGTAACTGAACATGAACCAGACTTATAACTTTGTCATTGACAGATTTCCCACAGATCTATGTGATGATGATCAGTCCCCTCATCAAAGGTGTTTCTGTTTGCAGCCTCTCCTCTGCCAGCCTTCATCATCAGACACGTTGTAGTGCTGCTGCTCCTACTGACAGCCATCACCATATTCACCGCCATATTATACCTGTACTGTACTAAGGTAAAGACATTTTCTCAGACGTAGAGTTGGACAATTCCGGGTTTTCCCTAAATCCCAGTTAGATGTGGAGGGAATTCACAGGAAATCCAGAATCCTCCAACTAAGAATTTTGGAAAACCATTGATTTTATTGAAAGTTCCTTGAATTTTCCATCTCTGCTCCGACGTGCCTAAAGTCTGACTGTATTGATTAGTAGTCTGGTAGAGAGATGGTCTGTATTGATTAGTAGTCTGGTAGAGAGTTGGTATGTATTGATTAGTAGTCTGGTAGAGAGATGGTCTGTATTGATTAGTACTCTGGTAGAGAGATGGTCTGTATTGATTAGTAGTCTGGTAGAGAGATGGTATGTATTGATTAGTAGTCTTTTAGAGAGATGGTCTGTATTGATTAGTAGTCTGGTAGAGAGTTGGTCTGTATTGATTAGTAGTCTGGTAGAGAGTTGGTCTGTATTGATTAGTAGTCTGGTAGAGAGTTGGTCTGTATTGATTAGTAGTCTGGTAGAGAGATGGTCTGTATTGATTAGTAGTCTGGTAGAGAGTTGGTCTGTATTGATTAGTAGTCTGGTAGAGAGTTGGTCTGTATTGATTAGTAGTCTGGTAGAGAGTTGGTCTGTATTGATTAGTAGTCTGGTAGAGAGATGGTCTGTATTGATTAGTAGTCTGGTAGAGAGATGGTCTGTATTGATTAGTAGTCTGGTAGAGAGATGGTCTGTATTGATTAGTAGTCTGGTAGAGAGATGGTCTGTATTGATTAGTAGTCTGGTAGAGAGATGGTCTGTATTGATTAGTAGTCTGGTAGAGAGTTGGTCTGTATTGATTAGTAGTCTGTTAGATAGTTGGTCTGTATTGATTAGTAGTCTGGTAGAGAGTTGGTCTGTATTGATTAGTAGTCTGGTAGAGAGATGGTCTGTATTGATTAGTAGTCTGGTAGAGAGATGGTCTGTATTGATTAGTAGTCTGGTAGAGAGTTGGTCTGTATTGATTAGTAGTCTGGTAGAGAGTTGGTATGTATTGATTAGTAGTCTGGTAGAGAGTTGGTCTGTATTGATTAGTAGTCTGGTAGAGAGATGGTCTGTATTGATTAGTAGTCTGGTAGAGAGTTGGTCTGTATTGATTAGTAGTCTGGTAGAGAGTTGGTCTGTATTGATTAGTAGTCTGGTAGAGAGATGGGCTGTATTGATTAGTAGTCTGGTAGAGAGATGGTCTGTATTGATTAGTAGTCTGGTAGAGAGATGGTCTGTATTGATTAGTAGTCTGGTAGAGAGATAGTCTGTATTGATTAGTAGTCTGGTAGAGAGATGGTCTGTATTGATTAGTAGTCTGGTAGAGAGTTGGTCTGTATTGATTAGTAGTCTGTTAGATAGTTGGTCTGTATTGATTAGTAGTCTGGTAGAGAGTTGGTCTGTATTGATTAGTAGTCTGGTAGAGAGATGGTCTGTATTGATTAGTAGTCTGGTAGAGAGATGGTCTGTATTGATTAGTAGTCTGGTAGAGAGTTGGTCTGTATTGATTAGTAGTCTGGTAGAGAGTTGGTATGTATTGATTAGTAGTCTGGTAGAGAGTTGGTCTGTATTGATTAGTAGTCTGGTAGAGAGATGGTCTGTATTGATTAGTAGTCTGGTAGAGAGTTGGTCTGTATTGATTAGTAGTCTGGTAGAGAGTTGGTCTGTATTGATTAGTAGTCTGGTAGAGAGATGGGCTGTATTGATTAGTAGTCTGGTAGAGAGTTGGTCTGTATTGATTAGTAGTCTGGTAGAGAGTTGGTCTGTATTGATTAGTAGTCTGGTAGAGAGTTGGTCTGTATTGATTAGTAGTCTGGTAGAGAGATGGTCTGTATTAATTAGTAGTCAGGTAGAGAGTTGGTCTGTATTGATTAGTAGTCTGGTAGAGAGTTGGTCTGTATTGATTAGTAGTCTGGTAGAGAGTTGATCTGTATTGATTAGTAGTCTGGTAGAGAGTTGGTCTGTATTGATTAGTAGTCTGGTAGAGAGTTGGTCTGTATTGATTAGTAGTCTGGTAGAGAGATGGTCTGTATTGATTAGTAGTCTGGTAGAGAGATGGTCTGTATTGATTAGTAGTCTGGTAGAGAGTTGGTCTGTATTGATTAGTAGTCTGGTAGAGAGATGGTCTGTATTGATTAGTAGTCTGGTAGAGAGATGGTCTGTATTGATTAGTAGTCTGATAGAGAGATGGTCTGTATTGATTAGTAGTCTGGTAGAGAGATGGTCTGTATTGATTAGTAGTCTGGTAGAGAGATGGTCTGTATTGATTAGTAGTCTGGTAGAGAGATGGTCTGTATTGATTAGTAGTCTGGTAGAGAGTTGGTCTGTATTGATTAGTAGTCTGGTAGAGAGTTGGTCTGTATTGATTAGTAGTCTGGTAGAGAGATGGTCTGTATTGATTAGTAGTCTGGTAGAGAGATGGTCTGTATTGATTAGTAGTCTGGTAGAGAGTTGGTCTGTATTGATTAGTAGTCTGGTAGAGAGTTGGTCTGTATTGATTAGTAGTCTGGTAGAGAGATGGTCTGTATTGATTAGTAGTCTGGTAGAGAGATGGTCTGTATTGATTAGTAGTCTGGTAGAGAGATGGTCTGTATTGATTAGTAGTCTGGTAGAGAGATGGTCTGTATTGATTAGTAGTCTGGTAGAGAGATGGTCTGTATTGATTAGTAGTCTGGTAGAGAGATGGTCTGTATTGATTAGTAGTCTGGTAGAGAGATGGTCTGTATTGATTAGTAGTCTGGTAGAGAGTTGGTCTGTATTGATTAGTAGTCTGGTAGAGAGTTGGTCTGTATTGATTAGTAGTCTGGTAGAGAGATGGTCTGTATTGATTAGTAGTCTGGTAGAGAGATGGTCTGTATTGATTAGTAGTCTGGTAGAGAGTTGGTCTGTATTGATTAGTAGTCTGGTAGAGAGTTGGTCTGTATTGATTAGTAGTCTGGTAGAGAGATGGTCTGTATTGATTAGTAGTCTGGTAGTGGTGAAAAAAGTTCACATCTTGAGTAAAAGTAAAGATACCTTAATAGAAAATGACTCAAGTGAAAGTGAAAGACACCCAGTAAAAGACTACTTGAGTAAAAGTCTAAAAGTATTTGGTTAAATAATACTTAAGTATCAAAAGTGAAAGTAATCATTTCTAAGTCCTTATTAATATATCCAAACCAGACGGCATCATTTTATTTATTTATGTATTTACAGACAACCAGGGACACACTCCAACACTCTGACATCATTAACAGATAACCAGGGACACACTCAAACACTCAGACATCATTAACAGATAACCAGGGACACACTCCAACACTCAGACATCATTAACAGATAACCAGGGACACACTCCAACACTCCAACACTCAGACATCATTAACAGATAACCAGGGACACACTCCAACACTCCAACACTCAGACATCATTAACAGATAACCAGGGACACACTCCAACACTCAGACATCATTAACAGATAACCAGGGACACACTCCAACACTCAGACATCATTAACAGATAACCAGGGACACTCTCCAACACTCCAACACTCAGACATCATTAACAAACGAAGCATGTGTTTAGTAAGTCCACCAGATAAGAGTACTTTTGGTTGTCAGGGAAAATGTTTGGAGTAAAATATTTTCTTCCGGAATGTAGTGAAGTAAAAGTAAAAGTTGTCAAAAATATAAATAGCAACGTAAAGTACAGACACCCCAAAAAACTACTTTAATAGTACTTTCAAGTAGTTTTACTTAAGTCCTTTACACCACTGAGAGTTGGTCATGTGTGTTTTTGTGGTCAACCAGACTGTCTCTTTGTGCAGTGTCTCCCGAGACCACCAGGAGGTAGAGGAGAGAACAGTGTGAGCAGCACGGATCTTTATGTCAACGCCATGGAGATGGTCTCTCTGAGCTCCAGATCTGAAGCTGGACCGGGAGAGGAGAGAGCAGCCCAGGGGACGGAGTAGGAGTAGAATGAAGCTGACCCTACATGCTGATCTTAGGTCAGTTTTGTGTTTTAAATCGATGGTCAGCAGTGGACTGGTGTTTAAAATGTGGTGACAAACCTGAAGTGGTTCTAATTTTAATAACAAGTTCAGAATTAGTTTATCTTTCTAGAACCTTGGAAGAAATCTAAAAGGAGTGACTGCAACCACCATTATTCCTTTTAGTTTGGTTTTTACCACCAGGGTAACATGGGGTTCTGGGTAACATGGGGTTTGGGTAACATGGGGTTTGGGTAACATGGGGTATTGGTAACATGGGGTTTTGGGTAACATGGGTTTTGGGTAACATGGGGTTTTGGGTATCATGGGGTTTTGGGTAACATGAGGTTTTTGGTAACATGGGGTTTTGAGTAACATGGGGTTTTGGTAACATGGGGTTTTGGGTAACATGGGTTTTGGGTAACATGGGGTTTTGGTAACATGGGGTTTTGGGTAACATGGGGTTCTGGGTAACATGGGGTTCTGGGTAACATGGGGTTCTGGGTAACATGGGGTTTTGAGTAACATGGGGTTTTGAGTAACATGGGGTTTTGGTAACATGGGGTTTTGGGTAACATGGGGTTTTGGGTAACATGGGGTTTTGGGTAACATGGGGTTTTGGGTAACATGGGGTTTTGGGTAACATGGGGTTTTGGGTAACATGGGGTTTTGGTAACATGGGGTTTTGGGTAACATGGGGTTTTGGGAACAGGGTGTTTTGGTAACATGGGGTTTTGGGTAACATGGGTTTTGGGTAACATGGTGTTTTGATAACATGGTGTTTTGATAACATGGTGTTTTGGTAACATGGTGTTTGGGTAACATGGGGTTTTGGGTAACATGGGGTTTTGGTAACATGGGTTTTGGGTAACATGGGGTTTGGTAACTTGGGGTTTTGATTTTTTTTTAATCCGTTTTGTGTTCCAGAATATATTTATTGCTTTTTGCTTTTGTCTTTAGAGTTCTCTTAGAATCTTTATCTTATTTAGTGTCTCTTAGATTCTTTATCTTATTTAGTGTCTCTTAGATTCTTTATCTTATTTAGTGTCTCTTAGATTCTTTATCTTATTTAGTGTCTCTTAGATTCTTTATCTTATTTAGTGTCTCTTAGAATCTTTATCTTATTTAGTGTCTCTTAGAATCTTTATTTTATTTAGTGTCTCTTAGATTCTTTATCTTCTTTAGTGTCTCTTAGATTCTTTATCTTCTTTAGTGTCTCTTAGATTCTTTATCTTATTTAGTGTCTCTTAGATTCTTTATCTTATTTAGTGTCTCTTAGAATCTTTATCTTATTTAGTGTCTCTTAGAATCTTTATTTTATTTAGTGTCTCTTAGATTCTTTATCTTATTTAGTGTCTCTTAGATTCTTTATGTTATTTAGTGTTCTCTTAGATTCTTTATCTTATTTAGTGTCTCTTAGATTCTTTATCTTATTTAGTGTCTCTTAGATTCTTTATCTTATTTAGTGTCTCTTAGATTCTTTATCTTATTTAGTGTCTCTTAGATTCTTTATCTTATTTAGTGTCTCTTAGATTCTTTATCTTATTTAGTGTCTCTTAGATTCTTTATCTTATTTAGTGTCTCTTAGAATCTTTATCTTATTTAGTGTCTGTTAGATTCTTTATCTTGAAGTGTTTCCAATATTCATCCAGGTATTATTATGGTCATCTTTTCCTCAAGTCGTTTTGGTTTGTTGTTGTTTACTTCATGATGTTGTTGGTGGTATAGAGATAATGATGTTATTGATTATAAATGTTATGATATTGATTATTGATTATGAAGTAGATTATTGTCATGATGTTGCTCTCTAAACTGGCATGTAATCAACTGAATGCTTTTAATAAAATTACAGGCTGTCAGTCTTGTGTGACTCCCCTCTTGAACTAACTGTCATGCTGAAACCCTCATTGCAAAGTCCCTATGTGTCTGTGTGTGTGTCTTTGTGTGTGTGTGTATGTATATATGTGTGTGTGTGTGTGCGTGTTCAGAACTCTGGTGGTATTAAAACATGATCTTACTAGTACCAGTACATGTGTAGTGTAGGATGTGTGTCTGTGTACTCCAGTACATGTGTAGGATGTGTGTCCACTCCAGTACATCTGTAGTGTAGGATGTGTGTCTGTGTACTCCAGTACATGTGTAGTGTAGGATGTGTGTCTGTGTACTACAGTACATGTGTAGTGTAGGATATGTGTCTGTGTACTCCAGTACATGTGTAGTATAGGATGTGTGTCTGTGTACTCCAGTACATGTGTAGTGTAGGATGTGTGTCTGTGTACTCCAGTACATGTGTAGTGTAGGATGTGTGTCTGTACTCCAGTACATGTGTAGTGTAGGATGTGTGTCTGTGTACTCCAGTACATGTGTAGTGTAGGATGTGTGTCTGTGTACTCCAGTACATGTGTAGTGTAGGATGTGTGTCTGTGTACTCCAGTACATGTGTAGTGTAGGATGTGTGTCTGTGTACTCCAGTACATGTGTAGTGTAGGATGTGTGTCTGTGTACTCCAGTACATGTGTAGTGTAGGATGTGTGTCTGTGTACTCCAGTACATGTGTAGTGTAGGATGTGTGTTGATGCCTAAAGGGACTATGTGTTTAACTTCTCACGAGTCACCATCCCGGATCCGGGAGCACCCACATCAGTAAAAAAGCTGACTAGCATAGCCTAGCATAGCGCATAGCGCCACAAGTAAATACTAGCATCTAAATATCATGAAATCACAAGTCCAAGACACCAGATGAAAGATACACATCTTGTGAATCCAGCCATCATTTCCGATTTTTAAAATGTTTTACAGCGAAAACACAATATGTATTTCTATTAGCTAACCACGATAGCAAAAGACTCAACCGCATATTTTCACCATTTTTTTACCGCATAGGTAGCTATCACAAATTCGACCAAATAAAGATATAAATAGTCACTAACCAAGAAACAACTTCATCAGATGACAGTCTTATAACAGATTTATTGTATAGCATATGTTTTGTTCGACAAATGTGCATATTTCAGGTATAAATCATAGTTTTACATTGCAGCCACCATCACAAATCTCACCAAAGCAGCTAGAATAACTACAGAGACCAACGTGAAATACCTAAATACTCATCATAAAACATTTATGAAAAATACATGGTGTACAGCAAATGAAAGACAAACATCTTGTGAATCCAGCCAATATTTCAGATTTTTTAAGTGTTTTACAGCGAAAACACAATATAGCATTATATTAGCTTACTACAATAGCCAACCACACAACAGCATTCATTCAACGCAACGGTAGCGATAGCGAAAAAACCAGCAAAAGATATACATTTATTCACTAACCTTCACAATATTCATCAGATGACAGTCCTATAACATCATATTACACAATACATATATGGTTTGTTCGAAAATGTGCATATTTAGCGGCACAAATCGTGGTTTTACAATGTGAATACGTAGTCAAAATGCAAAAATATTGTCCGGAGAAATCTTGGAGGCACCTAATCTAATCAAATAACTAATCATAAACTTTACTAAAAAATACATGTTGGACAGCAAATGAAAGATACACTAGTTCTTAATGCAACCGCTGTGTTAGATTTTTAAAAATAACTTTAGTACGACATACAGCTTACGTTAAAGCAAGACAGCACCCAAAATCAGGGCGAAAAATACGACTACACATTTGACAGAAATACGAAATAACATCATAAATGGTTCCTACTTTTGATGAGCTTCCATCAGAATCTTGTACAAGGGGTCCTTTGTCCAGAATAATCGTTGTTTGGTTGTAGAATGTCCTCTTCATCTGTCAAATTAGCAACCAAAGCTAGCCATGTGGCGCAGGAGTGTCCAACTTCACCATAACGCAAAGTAAAGAAAATGCCAAAAATCGCAATAAACTGATATAACTCGGTTTAAAATAACTACTTTATGATGTTTTTAACACATATATCAAATAAAAGAGCCGGAGATATCTAACGTCTATAACGAAAGCTTTTCAGAACGCAATCCAGGGTTCCTTCTCGCGCCTTGCTGAACAAAGGAAAAAGTGGTCACGTCATTCCAAGAGGTCTTGTTCGGCCTCAGATCAAGCTATACACCCCATTCCACCTCTCACTGCCTATTGACATCTAGTGGAAGGCGTATGCAGTGCATGTAGATCCATAGATTTCAGGCAAATTAATAGGATGGCCCTGGAACAGAGCCCCCGATTTCAGATTTTTCACTTCCTGACAGGAAGTTTGCTGCAAAATGAGTTCTGTTTTACTCACAGATATAATTCAAACGGTTTTAGAAACTAGAGAGTGATTTCTATCCAATAGTAATAATAATATGCATATTGTACGAGCAAGAATTGAGTACGAGGTAGTTTAATTTGGGAACGATTTTTTACAAAGTGAAAATAGCGCCCCCCTGTTGACAAAAGGTTTTAACACACTTCAACCAGACGGCTGTAGAAGCTTCTGTTTTATTGAAGAACAACCGTTGTCTCCATTGAACACAATGTTGTGGTCAAGGTAGTTGTTTTATGATTGACTGAAAGAGGGGGACTTTCAGAGTATTTCTTGATTGGTCAAATGTTGGTTGGCTGAATGTTGGGTCTAGTTGGATGGTCATTGGCTGAATGTCAGTTTTGTTGAACATAGATCCTTGTTGATAGCCTGTTAGTTCTCATTAGGTTGTATTTTGGTGGTTTTTGGTTAGACTGGTTTCTCTCTCTCTCTCTGTCTCTCTCTCTCTGGCTATGAAAAAAGACAACAGACATGGCATTGACTCAAATCAAATTTATTTATAAAGCCCTTCTTACATCAGCTGATTTCTCAAAGTGCTGTACAGAAACCCAGCCTAAAACCCCAAACAGCAAGCAATGCAGGTGTAGAAGCATGGTGGCTAGGAAAAAATCCCTAGAAAGGCCGGAACCTAAGAAGAAACCTAGAGAGGAACCAGAATTTACAGAATGAAAGGACTAGGGCTGAGCAGGGACTTCATTGGCATTTGTACTTTGGTCCTTGGGCCTTTAAAACCTCTTGACGCTAGGGGTCAGAATTTTTTTATTTTCTTAAAATATCGTTACCAAGGTAAACAGACATTTTCTCTGGCCCAGATCGTAGAATATGCATATAATTTACTGATTAGGGTAGAAAACACTCCAAAGTTTCCAAAACTGTCAAAATATTGTCTGTGAGTATAACAAAACGTATTCCGCAGACGAAAACCTGAAAAAATATAACCCGGAAGTGATATTAAAAAAGCAAAAAAACTGTTTCCTTGACCGTCTTTCTTCCATTTAAAGGGGTATCAACCAGATTCCTTTTCCAATGTCTTCCTCAGGCTGTGACCAGGCTTTAGACATGGTCACAGCCTGGTGACCATATCATACAGATTAACAAAAACATTTATATTATTTTACAATCAAACATAATTGGACAACAGTTCAAATGAGCTCCAATAGCATGTAACTTGCACATATATTATTTTATCAGTGCAAAATAGTAGCTTACCCAGTTATTTGTTTGTCTTCTGGCTTGTTCGTAACAAAATGACCCATTTGTTCACGATTCTTAATCAGAGGTTGGAGTGCGTCCTGTTGTGTCACAATACAGCTGAGTATTCTGTAGTCAATGATCCTGCCGTGCCAAAGATGCTCTATCATGGAATCGCGGGAATTACGAACTTCCTGATCAATCTTTTGTTTTGATTCTGTCTTCATGCACACTCTGTTGAGATGTATAGATATGTTTTCCTGGTTCTTCATGCACACTCTGCTAAGATGTATAGATATGTTTTCCTGGTTCTTCATGCACACTCTGCTGAGATGTATAGATATGTTTTCCTGGTTCTTCATGCACACTCTGCTGAGATGTATAGATATGTTGTCCTGGTTCTTCATGCACACTCTGAGATGTATAGATATGTTGTCCTGGTTCTTCATGCACACTCTGAGATGTATAGATATGTTTTCCTGGTTCTTCATGCACACTCTGCACACAATAGGGATCCTTCTTTGTTTTCTGTAAGACAGTGAATGCACAATAAGTACATGTAATGAAGTTATTACTTAAAACCTCTCTGGGATATGTGGGACGCTAGCGTCCCACCTGGCCAACATCCAGTGAAAATGCAGAGCGCCAAATTCAAATAAATGACTGTAAAAATTTAACTTTCATGAAATTCACACATTCAATATACCAAATTAAAGCTACACTTGTGATCAGTTCGTTTTATATGTTCTCTAACACAGACAGTTGTTCCTGCTGTAGATGTTATGCCTTTGTACAGATCTAGGATCAGTTCGTTTTATATGTTCTCTAACACAGACAGTTGTTCCTGCTGTAGATGTTATGCCTTTGTACAGATCTAGGATCAGTTCGTTTTATATGTTCTCTAACACAGACAGTTGTTCCTGCTGTAGATGTTATGCCTTTGTACAGATCTAGGATCAGTTCGTTTTATATGTTCTCTAACACAGACAGTTGTTCCTGCTGTAGATGTTATGCCTTTGTACAGATCTAGGATCAGTTTGTTTTATATGTTCTCTAACACAGACAGTTGTTCCTGCTGTAGATGTTATGCCTTTGCACAGATCAAGGACCAGTTCACCTCCACAATGCATTTACAGTACCGGTCAATTGTTTGGACACACCTACAAATTCAATGTTGTTTCTTTATTTTAACTATTGTCTACATTGTACAGATCTAGGATCAGTTTTAACTATTGTCTACACTGTAGAATAATAGTGGAGACATTGAAACTATGAAATAACACATATGGAATCATGTAGTAACCAAATAAGTGTTAAATAAATAAAAAGATATGTTATGTGGGAAGAGTTTTTCAAGATCTAGTTATTTAACTATACACCAGAAAACACACACAGGAGAGAAATCGTATAGCTGTGATCAATGTGAAAAGAGTTTTACTGGATCAAGCTCCATGATATTGCACCAGAGAACACACACAGGAGAGAAACCTTATGGCTGTGATCAATGTGGGAAGAGTTTTACTACATCCAGCCAGCTGACTTCACACCAGATAACACACAAAGGAGAGAAACCTTTTAGCTGTTCTCAATTTGGGAAGTTTTAATCACCGAAGCACCCTAATATCACACCGGAGAACTCACATATGAGATAAATCTTATAGCTGTGGTCAATGTGGGAAGAGTTTTGTTTCATCTGGCCCTCTGACTATACACCAGAGAACACACACAGGAGAGAAATCTCATAGCTGTGATCAATGTGACAAGCGATACTCTGATAAAAGATCTCTGATCAAACATCAGAAAATACATACATGAAGGAGTTGTTTCATGATATCAATGAAATGATGTCACAATGTAGAATGTTTTAACATTGTAGTAGGAGTATTTTAATGATGTCACAATGTTGAATGTTTTAACATTGCAGTAGGAGTATTTTAATGATGTCACAATGTAGAATGTTTTAACATTGTAGTAGGAGTATTTTAATGATGTCACAATGTAGAATGTTTTAACATAGTAGTAGGAGTATTTTAATGATGTCACAATGTAAACGTTTGCCCCCTGTTCAATTGATTTCTGCATGATTTGGATATTAACCTCAGGGGAAAAATCCAGGCTATTAATCCAGTACTATTTATGTGATTTAACAAAAAGTGACTAACAAAAAAATAGCTGTGTTACACTTACAGCATTGGTGACCCACTTGAATCAAAATGTAGCTAGCTGTTTTCTACAAGTTGTCCTCTAACCAGTGATGTACACATTATTCCCAGATTCCATCTGGTTTTTGAGCTGTTAGTTTTAACATGACATGCAACCTCATCTCCCCACTCTCACGCAAATGATTTCAACATGATATCAATGAGTGATGACAAATAAGTGTTTCGTTCCTTTGTTTAGGGACCTCTAAATTTAAAGGCATCACTCCAAAATGTAGCTGACTGTCTTCTGCAGGTTGTCCTCTAACCAGTGAGGTAAAATATATCTCCCATTTCCATGTGTTTGTTTAGTCGTGTTAGTTTCAACAGCACATACAACCTGATTTCCCCCCTAATTGATATCAGTGATTTATTGCTACTAAACAGCAGCGTTGTTGTTGCTGGGCAGTTTATAAGGTGCTTGTTTAAAAACACAAGTTATATGATTATGACAGATGTTTGTGTTTATATACATGTTTTATTATTCCATGCCTCACCATTAAGTCAATTATTGCCAATACATGTTAACAAAGGGGTGTACATTTGATTGTCATATTTCATATTTAAAATGTATCTAACATTTAGTAATGATAATTATTTATGCAACCAGCTGACCATTTTTGGGTACAATTATATTGACATTGTTGCCCTGCTATTAGAATATCAGGGTTCATTCTCAGAAGTGCCAACCCAAATGTACTAGAGCATGACATTGGGGACTGGGCCCAGATCCAACAACATGCCTATCGAGTGAACCCTGAAAAGAGAGAGAAGCTCCGCAGTGAGGTGGAAAGTTACTACGGATGTTGCAGGAGTTTCCTCTTGAAATCAGACCGTGGTAAGGACAACTTGGTTGCTGAAATTCTCAATGGTGGGCAGTCAAAAATGTTTTGCGTTTCGCCAGTGCGTTGCCATGGATCCCAGGTTTTATTTTGACTGCACTTTTTTCTGTATTGGAGATGAGTTTTATTTGGGCGCGTTCCAAGGGGACGAGAGTTCTAGAAGCTAGTGAGTAAAAAAAATAAAATAACATTGTAGAAAAATATATATATTTAGAAATGCGTGTGTTTTTAATTGTTGACAGCCAGTAGACACCATGTTTATATTGGTGAAGGTGAAGCATTGTAACGTTAGTTGATTATAATGTGAAATGGAAGTTGTTTTCTGTAGGAGGTGAGCAAACTTGTCCGAACAAAAATATAGGACGTATTTGTTGGCTTAAGGGGGAAGGTGTTACAGGCTTTGGTTTTTCCATTTATGTTTTGAGGTTGGGATTTAGCACGTATAGCTCGTTAGCACGTATAGCTGGTTAGCACGTAGGGAGCACTGATTGGTGTCACCTCATTCGTCAGTTTGTGTTACACCTGTGCTGGCTTGTCCATCTCGTTAGTGGGAAGGTGTTTCACCTGAGCTGGTCCAGGTGCTATTTAAGAGTGTCTGGCCCAGTATGCCAGTTGTCTTTGAAGATGTGGAGGGTCAACAACGTTAGTTGCGCTACCTTTTTGGTTTGCTTCCTGTCTTTAAGTTTGGTGTGGGTTTTTCCTTTGGTTGTCTCTTCTTGGGCAGATTTAGTGGCTGTCTTTTAGGTCCCAGTTGTTGTTACTAGTCAACTTTCAGTGGACACCCCCATAGTGTCTTTCAGAACCCCTCCTAAACCCCCACCTGTTTAGTTGTGGTTGTTGTCAGTGACTCTTTGTTAGTTCCCTCTTCTATTTAAGGGACATTTGTGGTTTTCTTGCTGGGGAACGTAACAAGAAAACAATGGAGTAAAACAAGCTTATATTTTGGGTTGGATATTGCATTCAAATGTTAATATTTTAATCAATGACGTTTCCATACAATGCTCATTAATCTTTCAGTTGTTATTCTTCAATTTTTTTTATCCTTTTGTGGTAAAAAAATTCCTGTGAAGCCAATGTGTTGCATCCATGTCTGAAATGTGCTGTTTAAATAAAGCTTGATTTGAACATATTGTAACCCAATGACCAATGAAGAAATATGTGTAAAGCAACACACATCTTAGTATGAAAAACAGTATCAATCTGACTTTTCCAGCCTGCTGAAGGCGTGGTGGAGTGGTAAACACCACCCCCGGCTCTACCAGGGGCTTGAGGTGGTCTCCCACAGCTCCTCTTATATCATGTTCTGTGGCCTTGCCGTTCCATTTCTTGACTGCCCCTACAACACAGAAACACATTTAGTCGTATTATATAAAACACTCAAAGTAATGGATATGGAGCATCTATAGCCTCAGTTACACCTGGCACCTAAATGTGACTTCTGTCATCTGAAATTCACCCTCACCTTTGATGCACATGAAACAAGTTATCTGGACATTTTGATTAAGAGGGAGAGGGGTGGCTTTAGCACAGACCTAAACAGGAAGTCGACGGACAGGAATTCCCTGTTAGCTTCCATCCTACACCCCTAGAAAATAGCCTCTCCATCAGCCAATACTGTCGCAGACGCAGGTTTAGTGGTACACAGAGTGACTATGACAAGCAAGCCCACTGTCTGGATGAGCGTTTCAGACAGCGGGGTTACCCAGAGGACTATCTGGATGAGCGTTTCAGACAGCGGGGTTACCCAGAGGACTGTCTGGATGAGCGTTTCAGACAGCGGGGTTACCCAGAGGACTGTCTGGATGAGTGTTTCAGACAGCGGGGTTACCCAGAGGACTGTCTGGATGAGTGTTTCAGACAGCGGGGTTACCCAGAGGACTGTCTGGATGAGTGTTTCAGACAGCGGGGTTACCCAGAGGACTGTCTGGATGAGTGTTTCAGACAGGGGGGTTACCCAGAGGACTGTCTGGATGAGCGTTTCAGACAGCGGGGTTACCCAGAGGACTGTCTGGATGAGAGTTTCAGACAGCGGGGTTACCCAGAGGACTGTCTGGATGAGTGTTTCAGACAGCGGGGTTACCCAGAGGACTGTCTGGATGAGTGTTTCAGACAGGGGGGTTACCCAGAGGACTGTCTGGATGAGCGTTTCAGACAGCGGGGTTACCCAGAGGACTGTCTGGATGAGCGTTTCAGACAGCGGGGTTACCCAGAGGAATGTCTGGATGAGCGTTTCAGACAGCGGGGTTACCCAGAGGACTGTCTGGATGAGCGTTTCAGACAGCGGGGTTACCCAGAGGACTGTCTGGATGAGCGTTTCAGACAGCGGGGTTACCCAGAGGACTGTCTGGATGAGCGTTTCAGACAGCGGGGTTACCCAGAGGACTGTCTGGATGAGCGTTTCAGACAGCGGGGTTACCCAGAGGACTGGATGGATGAGCGTTTCAGACAGCGGGGTTACCCAGAGGACTGTCTGGATGAGCGTTTCAGACAGCGGGGTTACCCAGAGGACTGTCTGGATGAGCGTTTCAGACAGCGGGGTTACCCAGAGGACTGTCTGGATGAGCGTTTCAGACAGCGGGGTTACCCAGAGGACTGTCTGGATGAGCGTTTCAGACAGCGGGGTTACCCAGAGGACTGTCTGGATGAGCGTTTCAGACAGCTGGGTTACCCAGAGGACTGTCTGGATGAGTGTTTCAGACAGCGGGGTAGTAGAAACATCTGTTGGGTTGGTAGAATGTGTAAAGACCCATCTCATTGGTTAATATTCACTGTAGTAGAAACATCTGTTGGTTGGTAGAATGTGGAAAGACCCACCTCATTGGTTAATATTCACTGTTGTAGAAACATCTGTTGGTTGGTAGAATGTAGAAAGACCCATCTCATTGGTTAATATTCACTGTAGTAGAAACATCTGTTGGGTTGGTAGAATGTAGAAGTAGGTTTTAAATTCATACTTATTACAAATCTGTAGTTGTCTGACTATTACATTTATCTGCGTTAACCACTCCAGTCAACAGATGGCGATATGCGTTTTTCAGGCGATGCTATCAGAGTGACGTATAATGTAGTGGACGGGACGCTTCTTCAACAACATCTAGTCAGCCACCTCCGTAGCTTCCTAGCGGAAACATTCAAGCTGTTCAGACTGCTTCGGTGTAAATTTACCTCTGTATGTGAAACATAATTCTGTCTTTTAACTAGTTTCCCCATTTAATGTCATATTTCCGTTTAGTCAGGGAACGGTAGCTGGCTTGATAAATGAGCCTATCACTAGGCTAGTCGCTAACTAGCTAGGTTAGCTGGCTAACATCCCCGACCATGAGCTCAGCAAGCTACTGCCCTCCTGCTAAAAAAGAGGTCTGCTGGAAGGAGAAAGAAGGTATTTGGCTGAACGTTGTCGTGAAAGAGGAGGATGAAGAGAAGGATGTCACAGTAAACGAAGAAGTAGAGGGTGAGGCTGTTACAGAGAAAGAAGAGGAAGAAAACGATTATACTTTTTTTGGAGTGAATGAAGGACAGATAACTGTCATATTGAAGGAGGAGGAGAGGGAAGAGGAGGAGACAGAAGATCTGAGTAACACCAGTAAGTCCTTTCTTGAAAATAGTTTTTGAACTGATGTGTGGTTTTAAAACGGCATTCTACTCTAGTTCTGAGCTTAAATGCTGTTTATTAATGTAGGAATTGATAAAGCTACACTGTAAGATGTGAATACCATCAACAAGCTGGCCAACTACAAAACTTTAACAATGGATTTGCACGCAAAATCACAACTTAAATGTCTTACGGAATGGACTTGCCTTCATTCAATACTGCAATTCCATTGTGCTAAACTGGAGGCGATTCCAGCCCACTGTTGACTGCGGTCAAGTGAGCCGACAGTCGCAAAACGTGGTCAGTTTCTTCCTGAGTTTGCGTGCGGGAATACACTTTTTTTCAGGCAGGGAAACTGAGTTGAACGGACTCTCATGCACAGATAGTCGAGACGCTACAAATCATTCCAAGCAAACCGTTTGAAGCACACTTATTCAATCTTCCATAATAAAAATGATACCAAATCGTTTATTTAATTTCCGCGTTATCATAAAGTACTTTATCATTGCTAGAGTGCCAAGCGTAGGCTGGAGTGGTGTAAACGCTACAGCATACAATGACATTCTAGACGATTCTGTGCTTCCAGCTTTGTGGCAACAATTTAGGGAAGGCCCTTTGCTTTTTCAGCATGACAATGCCCCTGGACCTAGGTCCATACAGAAATGGTTTGTCGAGATCGGTGTCGAAGAACTTGACTGGCCTGCACAGAGCCCTGACCTCAACCCCATCGAACACCTTTGGGATGAATTGGAACACCAACTGCGAGCCAGGCCTAATCGCCTAACCTCACTAATGCTGTTGTGGCTGAATGGAAGCAAGTCCCCCACAGCAATGTTCCAACATCTAGTGGAAAGCCTTCCCAGAAGAGTGGAGGCTGTTATAGCAACAAAGGGGGGACCAATCCCCTTTTTAATTCACAATTTTGGAGTAAGATGTTTGACGAGCAGGTGTTCACGTACTTTTGGTCATGTAGTGTTTCTAGCGTGTTCCAAAGTTACTCTATAATTCTGTCACCGAAATAAATGTTGCTGTGGTTACAGCAGCTAGCGTAGTCCTTAGAATTTGGAAGGGTCATGGCCACTCCTACTCTGAAACAGTGGACAGTACCTATAGGACTTATTAAGGACGTCAGACATGGTGTATGACTAGATTATGAACAGTATCTATAGGACTTATTAAGGACGTCAGACATGGTGTATGACTAGATTATGAACAGTATCTATAGGACTTATTAAGGAAGTCAGACATGGTGTATGACTAGATTATGAACAGTATCTATAGGACTTATTAAGGACGTCAGACATGGTGTATGACTAGATTATGAACAGTATCTATAGGACTTATTAAGGAAGTCAGACATGGTGTATGACTAGATTATGAACAGTATCTATAGGATTTATTAAGGACGTCAGACATGGTGTATGACTAGATTATGAACAGTATCTATAGGACTTATTAAGGAAGTCAGACATGGTGTATGACTAGATTATGAACAGTATCTATAGGACTTATTAAGGACGTCAGACATGGTGTATGACTAGATTATGAACAGTATCTATAGGACTTATTAAGGAAGTCAGACATGGTGTATGACTAGATTATGAACAGTATCTATAGGACTTATTAAGGAAGTCAGACATGGTGTATGACTAGATTATGAACAGTATCTATAGGACTTATTAAGGAAGTCAGACATGGTGTATGACTAGATTATGAACAGTATCTATAGGACTTATTAAGGAAGTCAGACATGGTGTATGACTAGATTATGAACAGTATCTATAGGACTTATTAAGGAAGTCAGACATGGTGTATGACTAGATTATGAACAGTATCTATAGGACTTATTAAGGAAGTCAGACATGGTGTATGACTAGATTATGAACAGTATCTATAGGACTTATTAAGGAAGTCAGACATGGTGTATGACTAGATTATGAACAGTATCTATAGGACTTATTAAGGAAGTCAGACATGGTGTATGACTAGATTATGAACAGTATCTATAGGACTTATTAAGGACGTCAGACATGGTGTATGACTAGATTATGAACAGTATCTATAGGACTTATTAAGGAAGTCAGACATGGTGTATGACTAGATTATGAACAGTATCTATAGGACTTATTAAGGAAGTCAGACATGGTGTATGACTAGATTATGAACAGTATCTATAGGACTTATTAATTAAGGAAGTCAGACATGGTGTATGACTAGATTATGAACAGTATCTATAGGACTTATTAATTAAGGAAGTCAGACATGGTGTATGACTAGATTATGAACAGTATCTATAGGACTTATTAAGGAAGTCAGACATGGTGTATGACTAGATTATGAACAGTATCTATAGGACTTATTAAGGAAGTCAGACATGGTGTATGACTAGATTATGAACAGTATCTATAGGACTTATTAATTAAGGAAGTCAGACATGGTGTATGACTAGATTATGAACAGTATCTGTAGGACTTATTAAGGAAGTCAGACATGGTGTATGACTAGATTATGAACAGTATCTATAGGACTTATTAAGGAAGTCAGACATGGTGTATGACTAGATTATGAACAGTATCTATAGGACTTATTAAGGAAGTCAGACATGGTGTATGACTAGATTATGAACAGTATCTATAGGACTTATTAAGGAAGTCAGACATGGTGTATACCTACTTAATGCTTTAAATGATGATCACTTTCCTGTATATCATCCTAGCAGGCAGGCAGACAGACACTTTCCTGTATATCATCCTAGCAGGCAGGCAGACAGACACTTTCCTGTATATCATCCTAGCAGGCAGGCAGACAGACACTTTCCTGTTTATCAACCTAGCAGGCAGGCGGACAGACACTGTCCTGTATATCATCCTAGCAGGCAGGCGGACAGACACTGTCCTGTATATCATCCTAGCAGGCATAGACACTTTCCTGTATATCATCCTAGCAGGCAGGCGGACAGACACTGTCCTGTATATCATCCTAGCAGGCATAGACACTTTCCTGTAAATTGTCCTAGCAGGCAGGCGGACAGACACTTTCCTGTTTATCATCCTAGCAGGCATAGACACTTTCCTGTATATCATCCTAGCAGGCATAGACACTTTCCTGTATATCATCCTAGCAGGCAGGCGGACAGACACTGTCCTGTATATCATCCTAGCAGGCATAGACACTTTCCTGTATATCATCCTAGCAGGCATAGACACTTTCCTGTATATCATCCTAGCAGGCAGGCGGACAGACACTTTCCTGTATATCATCCTGGCAGGCATAGACACTTTCCTGTATATCATCCTGGCAGGCATAGACACTGTCCTGTATATCATCCTGGCAGGCATAGACACTGTCCTGTATATCATCCTGGCAGGCATAGACACTTTCCTGTATATCATCCTAGCAGGCATAGACACTTTCCTGTATATCATCCTGGCAGGCATAGACACTTTCCTGTAAATCATCCTAGCAGGCATAGACACTGTCCTGTAAATCATCCTAGCAGGCAGGCGGACAGACACTTTCCTGTAAATCATCCTAGCAGGCATAGACACTGTCCTGTATATCATCCTAGCAGGCATAGACACTTTCCTGTATATCATCCTAGCAGGCATAGACACTTTCCTGTATATCATCCTAGCAGGCAGGCGGACAGACACTGTCCTGTATATCATCCTAGCAGGCATAGACACTGTCCTGTATATCATCCTGGCAGGCATAGACACTTTCCTGTATATCATCCTGGCAGGCATAGACACTTTCCTGTATATCATCCTAGCAGGCATAGACACTTTCCTGTATATCATCCTGGCAGGCATAGACACTTTCCTGTATATCATCCTAGCAGGCAGGCATAGATACTTTCCTGTATATCATCCTAGCAGGCATAGACACTTTCCTGTATATCATCCTGGCAGGCATAGACACTTTCCTGTATATCATCCTAGCAGGCATAGACACTTTCCTGTATATCATCCTAGCAGGCAGGCGGACAGACACTGTCCTGTATATCATCCTAGCAGGCATAGACACTGTCCTGTATATCATCCTGGCAGGCATAGACACTTTCCTGTATATCATCCTGGCAGGCATAGACACTTTCCTGTATATCATCCTAGCAGGCATAGACACTTTCCTGTATATCATCCTGGCAGGCATAGACACTTTCCTGTATATCATCCTGGCAGGCATAGACACTTTCCTGTATATCATCCTGGCAGGCATAGACACTTTCCTGTATATCATCCTGGCAGGCATAGACACTTTCCTGTATATCATCCTGGCAGGCATAGACACTGTCCTGTATATCATCCTAGCAGGCATAGACACTTTCCTGTATATCATCCTGGCAGGCAGGCAGACAGAGACACAGTTGAAGTCGGAAGTTTACATACACCTTAGCCAAATACATTTAAACTCAGTTTTTCACAATTCCTGACATTTAATCCAAGTAAAAATTCCCTGTTTTAGGTCAGTTAGGATCACCACTTTATTTTAAGAATGTGAATTGTCAAAATAGTAGAGAATGATTTATTTCAGCGTTTATTTCTTTCATCACATTCCCAGTGGGTCAGAAGTTTACATACACTCAATAAGTATTTGGTAGTATTGCCTTTAAATTGTTTAACTTGGGTCAAATGTTTCGGGTAGCCTTCCACAAGCTTCCCACAATAAATTGGGTGAATTTTGGCCCATTCCTCCTGACAGAGCTAGTGTAACTGAGTCAGGTTTGTAGGCCTCCTTGCTCTCACTCGCTTTTTCAGTTATGCTCACAAATGTTCTATAGGTTGAGGTCAGGGCTTTGTGAGGGCCACAACTTTTCCCACAACTTTTGCCACAACTTTGGAAGTATGCTTGGGGTCATTGTCCATTCGGGAAACCCATTTGCAACCAAGCTTTAACTTCCTGACTGATGTCTTGAGATGTTGCTTCAATATATCCCCATAACCACCAGTCCCTCCTGCAGCAAAGCACCCCCACAACATGATGCTGCCACCCCCGTTTTTCACAGCTGGGATGGTGTTCTTCGGTTTGCAAGCATCCCCCTTTTTCCTCCAAACATATCGATGGTCATTATGGCCAAACAGTTCTATTTTTGTTTCATCAGATCAGAGGACATTTCTCCAAAAAGTAAGAACTTTGTCCCCATGTGCAGTTGCAAACCGTAGTCTGGCTTTTTTTATGGTGGTTTTGGAGCAGTGGCTTCTCCTTGCTGAGTGGCCTTTCAGGTTATGTCAATATAGGACTCGTTTTACTTTGGATATAGATACTTTTGTACCTGTTTCCTCCAGCATCTTCACAAGATCCTTTGCTGTTGTTCTGGGATTGATTTGCACTTTTCGCACAAAAGTATATTCATCTCTAGGAGACAGAATGCATCTCTTTCCAGAGCGGTATGACTGCTGTGTGGTCCCATGGTGTTTATACTTGCGTACTATTGTTTGTACAGATGAACGTGATACCTTCAGGCGTTTGGAAATTGCTCCCAAGGATGAACCAGACTTGTAGAGGACTACAATTTTTTTTCTGAGGTCTTTGGCAATTTCTTTTGATTTTCCCGTGATGTCAAGCAAAGAGGCACTGAGTTTGAAGGTGGGCCTTGAAATACATCCACAGGTACACCTCCAATTGACTCAAATGATGTCAATAAATCTATCAGAAGCTTCTAAAGCCATGACATCATTTTCTGGAATTTTCCAAGCTGTTTAAAGGCACAGTCAACTTAGTGTATGTAAACTTCTGACCCACTGGAATTGTGATACAGTGAATTATACGTGAAATAATCTGTCTGCAAACAATTGTTGGGAAAATGACTTGTGTCATGCACAAAGTAGATGTCCTAACCGACTTGCCAAAACTATAGTTTGTTAACAAGAAATTTGTGGAGTGGTTGAAAAATGAGTTTTAATGACTCCCACCTAAGTGTATGTAAACTTCCGACTTCAACTGTACATGTGGGTGTGTGTGATCAAGTAGACCTTCGTCAGTGGAGACAGGAAGCACCGAGGAGACCTCCGTCAGTGGAGACAGGAAGCACCGAGGAGACCTCCGTCAGTGGAGACAGGAAGCACCGAGGAGACCTCCGTCAGCGGAGACAGGAAGCTCCGAGGAGACCTCCGTCAGTGGAGACAGGAAGCTCCGAGGAGGCCTCCGTCAGTGGAGACAGGAAGCACCGAGGAGACCTCCGTCACCTGAATCTGGCTCTCCTCTCAAGAAAAATATATTTGTTTATGCTTAATTCTTTCATAACATTAACTAATTATTTATTCATGTTTCGCTCAATTATGTATAATGGGCCTTGAGCAAATTTGTTTCTTTCAATTATGTGTTGTGTAATTTTACCAAAATATGCAGCTCACGTTTATGACATTGGTAACATTATCCTAGTACACACCTGACTGCAGGACATTGACAGGCCAGCTGATGGGCCCTGGGCAAATCTCTTGTACTGGGAGTACTCTGACAGGACTTCCTCTGGTGTAATTATGCCTTAGTCAAGTGCTCCTTGTAAAAGGCAACCAGACCCCTCAACTCCTCCTGACCATACTGACTGGCGGACTCTCTGACTAAGAACCACACAGAGACCTGCATTTTGTAGTCGCTTTAATAATACTTGTGAAAACTGACTTCAGGTGATTGAGGGATCTAGTCTAGATTATACGTCATAGGAAGTTTTATCATGTGGCGGTTTCATTCAGGTCTCTGTTTAATTAAATCATATGTTTGTCTTTGACAGGAGAGAGACCAGACTCTCCTTCTGACAGCAGGAAGAGTCCTTCAGGGAAACCAGACCCCGAGACGTCCAAACCAGCAGGACGACATCACTGCTCCCAGTGTGGAAAGAGTTTTAGTCAGTTAGGGAGCCTGAGAACACATAAGAGAATACACACTGGAGAGAAGCCTTACCACTGTTCCCAATGTGGAATGACGTTTACCCAGTTAGGGAGCCTGCAAAACCATGAGAGGGGACACACAGGGGAAAAGCTTTTCCAATGTTCCTATTGTGGAAAGAGTTTTGGCCAGGTAGGAAACCTGAACAAGCATGAGAGGACACACACAGGTAAGAAGATGTACCGCTGCTCCCAGTGTGGAGAGAGATTTACCCGGTTAAGGTACCTGAAAGAGCATGAAAGAATACATACAAATACACAGGAGGAGAAGACATACCACTGCACTCATTGTGGAAAGACCTTTTCCCAGTCAGAGAACCTGAAAACACATGAGAGAATCGAGAGGCTGTGTTCTGACTTGTGTTTTTGACTGAGAATTTGTGTTTTTGTTTGGGCTGTCAGACTTGAGTTCACTTTGTGTAATGTTAGTGCACTATTTTTTGTGAATTTATTGTGATGTTTTTAAAATTGTATAACTGCCTTTAATTTTGCTGGACCCCAGGAAGAGGAGCTGCTGCCTTGGCAGGAACTAATTGGGATCCATAATAAACCCCAGGAAGAGTAGCTGCTGCCTTGGCAGGAACTAATGGGGATCCATAATAAACCCCAGGAAGAGTAGCTGCTGCCTTGGCAGGAACTAAAGGGGATCTATAATAAACCCCAGGAAGAGTAGCTGCTGCCTAGGCAGGAACTAAATGCGATCTATACTAAATACAAATACTTTTATCAATATATTTGTCTCTCTTTAGTCTCAGATTTGAAAATGCTAATTAGCATCAAAGTAGACGACATGCAAGACTACAAATCCCTGCAAGCTCCTGCAAGTCATCTCTAGCCGACACCTTTCACAGAACACTTCACAGAATTGTCCATTGAAATAAATGTTGACAATTTAATCATTGCTACATTAAGGCCTGACTGGTGGAGTGCTGCAGAGATGGTTGTACTTCTGGAAGGTTCTCCCGTCTCCACAGAGGAAATCTGGAGCTCTGTCAGAGTGAACATCGGGTTCTTGTTCACCTCCCTGACCAAGGCCCTTCTCCCCCGATTCATCAGTTTGGCCGGGCGGCCAGCTCTAGAAAGAGTATTGGTGGTTCCAAACTTCTTCCATTTAAGAATGATGGCGGCCATTGTGTTCTTGGGGACCGTCAATGCTGCAGACATTTTTGGGTACCTTTCCCCAGATCTGTGCCTCGGCTTGGTTTTTGCTCTGACATGCACTGTAAACTGTGGGACCTTATATAGACAGGTGTGTGCCTTTCCAAATCATGTCTAATCAATTGAATTTACCACAGGTGGACTCCAATCAAGTTGTAGAAACATCTCAAGGATGATCAATGGAAACAGGATGCATCTGAGCTCAATTTCGAGTCTCAAAGCAAAGGGTCTGAATACTTAAGTAAATACATTTGCAAAAATGTCTAAAAAACTGTTTTTGGTTTGTCATTTTGGGGTATTGTGATGTCATTATGGGGTATTGTGATGTCATTATGGGGTATTGTGATGTCATTTTGGGGTATTGTGTGTAGATTGATGAGGGGGAAAAATCTTCAATTTTAGAATGAGGCTGTAATGTAACTAAATGTGGAAAAAGTGAAGGGTCTGAATACTTAACGAATGCACTGTATTACACTGGCAGAGTTTTCTACCGCTGGCAGAGTGTTCTACCATTGACTGTTTTGTACACAGTCACGTGATACGTGGTATAGAAAAGTCCAATCTTAGGAGAGTACATGGGAGGCACTATACTGTGTATCTGCAGGTGTCTATCTGGTCAAAACCACTGATACAGGTGCCCCTCCACCCTCTGGTGGGATGGATCATGTCTAGAGAGAAACCTACATTCAAATACTTAGATTTGTGTGTATTGGGTATATGTTGTGAAATTGTTAGATATTACTGCACTGTCGGAGCTAGAACCACAAGCATTTTGTTACACCCGCAATAACATTTGTTAAACACGTGTATGTGACCAATAAAATGTGATTTGATTTTGATTTGAAATAAACGTCCTATTTATCAAAGGTGCTTTTGGCTGGAGTCAAAATGACTCCAAAGGATTTGAGTTTGTTAAAAGTCCATATTGATACAGAAACACTAAACCATGATTTAGATGTATTAAGAACAAGTTGATTGACAAAGTCATGAAGAATTAAATTAACCACATTTTGGCTTTGATAAAAGATATGCTTCTGGGGTAAAAAATTATCCATGTCAGAACTATGGTTCAATGCAAATATGTAGTGGGTCTAAAGTTTGTTTTAAATGATCACTCATTAAAAACGACTCAATCAACACATGCTTTTATTTTAACGACTTAATATAAGAATCAACTTTTATGAAATACATGAAAAATAAACTTTTGGTTCCTCAACTGCGTTGCCCATTCCAGTCAGCAGATGGCGATGTGCATCTTTTAGGTTCAGGCGATGCTACCAGTGTGACGTATAATCTAGTGGACGGGACGCTCCTTCAACAACAACAGTTAGTCAGAGTGAAAGAGAAGGAGGATGTTACAGTAAAAGAAGAGGAGGCGGAGAGAGAGGAGGATGTTACAGTAAAAGAAGAGGAGGCGGAGAGAGAGGTGGATGTTACAGTAAAAGAAGAGGAGGCGGAGAGAGAGGAGGATGTTACAGTAAAAGAAGAGGAGGCGGAGAGAGAGGAGGATGTTACAGTAAAAGAAGAGGAGGCGGAGAGAGAGGTGGATGTTACAGTAAAAGAAGAGGAGGCGGAGAGAGAGGAGGATGTTACAGTAAAAGAAGAGGAGGCGGAGAGAGAGGAGGATGTTACAGTAAAAGAAGAGGAGGCAGAGAGAGAGGAGGATGAGAGAGAGGAGGTTGTTACAGTAAAAGAGGAGGAGGCGGAGAGAGAGGAGGATGTTACAGTAAAAGAAGAGGAGGCGGAGAGAGAGGAGGATGCAGTTTTTGGAGTGAAAAAGGAGGGGGAGATGACTGTCACATCGAAAAAGGAGGAGGAGGACGAAGAGGAGGAAACTGGACATCTGGGCCCGGTTTCCCAAACGCATCTTAAGGCATCCAATGGTTCTAACGATGAACTTAGCCGTAAGATGGTTATGAGAAACCGGGCCGTGATTAACACTAGTAAGTACTGTCTTAAAACCAGAGGAACAAACTGCAGTTGTTGAGCTGATGTGTGGTGTTAAAGGGGAAATATGCAATTGCTACATTTATATTATTTATAGCCATTGATTCTTGAAGAATATAACACATGCCTCATGAGCTTAGTTCAACTGTTGTACCCCATCAGAACCCCAAACAAGCTGTTTTATGCCAATGTTTAGAAACATAGTAAATCAACACTGTATAGCCTCAACATGGTTAAAACTATAATGTTGATATCATCGATGGTCAGTCCTTGCATCCACAGGTCTGTCTATGAATTTGAGAGTAGTTACATTTCTCCAGCCCCATCCATCATCTTATGACCAAAACAGTGGTGGAATGACATCTTTGTTATTGTTTTGAACTGCAGGTTGGTTGGTTGGTTGATTTGGCTTTTTTAAAGGGACAACCTAGGATTTAAACAGCAACAAAATGCCTGCCTGAGACTTGGTTTGGTTAACCGCTGAGGGATGGGGGCTGGAGAAATGTAACCACTCTCACTGTTACTTGATGGATAGGCTATTGCACAACACACAGCTATTTTCCTTCATTCAGGACATTTAGAATGACAGCACATTACAGAGTAGCCTAGTGGGATTATTCACAAAATTATCTGGTGAGCAGGTTATGAAATGTCATGACAAAGACATTTTAGTTTCCATGTTTCACCTGAAATATTAAATATTAAATGATTTATAATCCTAGGTCTATGTTATTGTTAGGTGAAGTTATGGGTCCTACAGTAGGTCTATGTTATTGTTAGGTGAAGTTATGGGTCCTACAGTAGGTCTATGTTGTTGTTAGGTGAAGTTATGGGTCCTACAGTATGTCTATGTTGTTGTTAGGTGAAGTTATGGGTCCTACAGTAGGTCTATGTTGTTGTTAGGTGAAGTTCTGGGTCCTACAGTAGGTCTATGTTGTTGTTAGGTGCAGTTATGGGTCCTACAGTATGTCTATGTTGTTGTTAGGTGAAGTTATGGGTCCTACAGTAGGTCTATGTTGTTGTTAGGTGAAGTTATGGGTCCTACAGTATGTCTATGTTGTTGTTAGGTGAAGTTATGGGTCCTACAGTAGGTCTATGTTGTTGTTAGGTGAAGTTATGGGTCCTACAGTAGGTCTATGTTATTGTTAGGTGAAGTTATAGGTTATTGTTAGGTGAAGTTCTAGGTTCTACAGTAGGTCTATGTTATTGTTAGGTGAAGTTCTGGGTCCTACAGTAGGTCTATGTTGTTGTTAGGGGAAGTTATGGGTCCTACAGTAGGTCCATGTTATTGTTAGGTGAAGTTCTAGGTTCTACAGTAGGTCTATGTTATTGTTAGGTGAAGTTCTGGGTCCTACAGTAGGTCTATGTTGTTCTTAGGTGAAGTTCTGGGTCCTACAGTATGTCTATGTCATTGTTAGGTGAAGTTATGGGTCCTACAGTAGGTCTATGTTGTTGTTAGGGGAAGTTATGGGTCCTACAGTAGGTCCATGTTATTGTTAGGTGAAGTTATGGTTCCTACAGTAGGTCTATGTTGTTGTTAGGTGAAGTTATGGGTCCTACGGTAGGTCTATGTTATTGGTATAACTAGCGGTTTCCGCATTAGCATGGAGGAGGTTCTGCAACCAAATTGCGTGTGCATTGCCCTCGTGCGTCTATTTTAGCAAACACAGAAAGTGGCCTATATTGGTGACCAAAGGTTGCCTGGAACACCGCTTAGGGGTTCAGCACCTGTAATAACTTATTTCTAGTCTACAATCATCGATGATACTACTGATGTGAAAACAAGACAAAATATGACTTGTTGCTCACTTGACTGTCTTAAGACAATTGTCAAATAATTTTAACATTCATTACAGACGTCAATTGTTGTACAATATCATGGCTATGCTGTTGGCATCACCTTTTACACTGGATTTCTGCTGTTGTGGGCCTTTAACCATCTGTCTGACTTTGTTGTTCACACAGGAGAGAGACGTGACTATCGTGGATCCTCTGGGGAGCCTCAACAACATCATGAAGCTGACGAGGCAGAGAAGAGTCTCTCCAGATCAAACACCTCAAGAAACACCAGCGGAGACCCACAGGGAAGAAATCTCATTGCTGCTCTGACTGTGGGAAAGGTTGCAAATCTTCATCAGAACTTAAAATACACCAGCGAGTACACACAGGAGAGAAATCTCAACACTGTTTTGATTGTGGGAAGAGTTACTTAAGATCAAATTCACTAAAAGTAAACATGATAATTCACACTGGAGAGAAACCTTATAGCTGTGATCAATGTGGAAAAAGTTTTACTACATCTAGCCATCGGATTGTACACCAGAGAAAACACACAGGAGAGAAACTTTACAGCTGTGATCAATGTGGGAAGAGTTTTACTCAGTCGAGCAGCCTGTTATCACACCAGAGAACACACACAGGAGAGAAACCTTATAGCTGTGGTCAATGTGAGAAGAGATACTCTGATAAAAGATCTCTGATCAAACATCAGAAAATACATTAATGAAGGAGTTGTTTCATGATATCAATGAATTAATGTCACAATGTAGAATGTTTTAACATTGTAGTAGGAGTATTTTAATGATGTCACAATGTAGAATGTTTTAACATTGTAGTAGGAGTATTTTAATGATGTCACAATGTAGAATGTTTTAACATAGTAGTAGGAGTATTTTAATGATGTCACAATGTAGATTGTTTTCACATTGTAGGAGTATTTTAATAATGTCACAATGTAGAACACTAAACGTTTGCCCCCTGTTCTATTGTTTTCAGCATGATATGGATATTAGCCTCATGGAAAAATCCAGGCTCTGAATTGAAAGAGTACTATTTTTGTGATTTAACAAAAAGTGACTAACAAAAAAAGAGCTGTGTTACACTTACAGCATTGGTGACCCACTTGAATCAAAATGTAGCTCGCTGTTTTCTACAAGTTGTCCTCTAACCAGTGATGTACACATTATTCCCAGATTCCATCTGGTTTTTGAGCTGTTAGTTTTAACATGACATGCAACCTCATCTCCCTACTCTCACGCAAATGATTTCAACATGATATAGATGAGTGATGAAAAATAAGTGTTTCGTTCCTTTGTTTAGCGACCCCTAAATTTAAATGCATCACTCCAAAATGTAGCTGACTGTCTTCTGCAGGTTGTCCTCTAACCAGTGAGGTAAAATATATCTCCCATTTCCATGTGTTGTTTTAGTTGTGTTAGTTTCAACAGCACATACAACCTGATTTCCCCCTAATTGATATCAGTGATTTATTGCTACTTGTCAAAACAACAGTGTTTCTGGTGCTTGTGCATTTTAAAAGGTGCTTGTTTTAAAAAATACAAGTAATATGATTATTGTTGCAGATGTTTGTGCAGATAGTATATTTTATGTTTAGGTTTTCAATATCACAAATGGTTTCTGCATATTGGTTATTGATTTGGACACTTTAAAACTGTGTTTTGACATTGGGCTATACCACCTAGCTAAATGTAATTGAAAAGACGTTGAAACGAAGACTATACCCGACGTCAAATATACGTTTGGTTTTAGTTGAAAGTTTTAAATATTTATTTTCGGGTTGTTGTTAATAATGACTTGAAAACAATTTAATTTCAAAGTTCTTGCAGTCTATACACATGAACTGTTGTGGAAAATATTGAATCAAATATTTCACCAATACCGGAACCTGTGAATTGAATTAGACTTTATTACAAACAGTAACAAAGCCGAGCAATTCCATGGAAGAACTGACTCTTCATTCTTAGTACTTGGCTTTTATACAGTCTGATCCTTACATAACATTCTAACCACTAGGCTACCCTGCCGCCCCAATAATACACTAAATACATGTAATATAGTCTATACAGTCTGATCCTTACATAACATTCTAACCACTACCCTGCCACCCAATAATACACTAAATACATGTAATATAGTCTATACAGTCTGATCCTTACATAACATTCTAACCACTAGTCTACCCTGCCGCCCCAATAATACACTAAATACATGTAATATAGTCTATACAGTCTGATCCTTACATAACATTCTAACCACTACCCTGCCGCCCCGATAATACACTAAATACATGTAATATAGCCTATACAGTCTGATCCTTACATAACATTCTAACCACTAGTCTACCCTGCCGCCCCAATAATACACTAAATACATGTAATATAGTCTATACAGTCTGATCCTTACATAACATTCTAACCACTAGGCTACCCTGCCGCCCCAATAATACACTAAATACATGTAATATAGTCTATACAGTCTGATCCTTACATAACATTCTAACCACTACCCTGCTGCCCCAATAATACACTAAATACATGTAATATAGTCTATACAGTCTGATCCTTACATAACATTCTAACCACTACCCTGCCGCCCCAATAATACACTAAATACATGTAATATAGTCTATACAGTCTGATCCTTACATAACATTCTAACCACTACCCTGCCGCCCCGATAATACACTAAATACATGTAATATAGCCTATACAGTCTGATCCTTACATAACATTCTAACCAGTACCCTGCTGCCCCAATAATACACTAAATACATGTAATATAGTCTATACAGTCTGATCCTTACATAACATTCTAACCACTACCCTGCAGCCCCAATAATACACTAAATACATGTAATATAGTCTATACAGTCTGATCCTTACATAACATTCTAACCAGTACCCTGCCACCCCAATAATACACTAAATACATGTAATATAGTCTATACAGTCTGATCCTTACATAACATTCTAACCACTAGGCTACCCTGCCGCACCAATAATACACTAAATACATGTAATATAGCCTATACAGTCTGATCCTTACATAACATTCTAACCACTAGGCTACCCTGCCGCACCAATAATACACTAAATACATGTAATATAGCCTATACAGTCTGATCCTTACATAACATTCTAACCACTAGGCTACCCTGCCGCCCCAATAATACACTAAATACATGTAATATATTCTATACAGTCTGATCCTTACATAACATTCTAACCACTAGGCTACCCTGCCACCCCAATAATACACTAAATACATGTAATATAGCCTATACAGTCTGATCCTTACATAACATTCTAACCACTACCCTGCTGCCCCAATAATACACTAAATACATGTAATATAGTCTATACAGTCTGATCCTTACATAACATTCTAACCACTACCCTGCAGCCCCAATAATACACTAAATACATGTAATATAGCCTATACAGTCTGATCCTTACATAACATTCTAACCACTACCCTGCCACCCCGATAATACACTAAATACATGTAATATAGCCTATACAGTCTGATCCTTACATAACATTCTAACCACTAGGCTACCCTGCCGCCTCAATAATACACTAAATACATGTAATATAGTCTATACAGTCTGATCCTTACATAACATTCTAACCACTAGGCTACCCTGCCACCCCAATAATACACTAAATACATGTAATATAGTCTATACAGTCTGATCCTTACATAACATTCTAACCACTAGGCTACCCTGCCACCCCAATAATACACTAAATACATGTAATATAGTCTATACAGTCTGATCCTTACATAACATTCTAACCACTAGGCTACCCTGCCACCCCAATAATACATTAAATACATGTAATATAGTCTATACAGTCTGATCCTTACATAACATTCTAACCACTAGGCTACCCTGCCGCCCCAATAATACACTAAATACATGTAATATAGTCTATACAGTCTGATCCTTACATAACATTCTAACCACTACCCTGCCACCCCAATAATACACTAAATACATGTAATATAGCCTATACAGTCTGATCCTTACATAACATTCTAACCACTACCCTGCTGCCCCAATAATACACTAAATACATGTAATATAGCCTATACAGTCTGATCCTTACATAACACTCTAACCACTAGGCTACCCTGCCGCCCCAATAATACACTAAATACATGTAATATAGTCTATACAGTCTGATCCTTACATAACATTCTAACCACTACCCTGCCGCCCCAATAATACACTAAATACATGTAATATAGCCTATACAGTCTGATCCTTACATAACATTCTAACCACTAGGCTACCCTGCCGCCCCAATAATACACTAAATACATGTAATATAGCCTATACAGTCTGATCCTTACATAACATTCTAACCACTACCCTGCCACCCCGATAATACACTAAATACATGTAATATAGTCTATACAGTCTGATCCTTACATAACATTCTAACCACTACCCTGCCGCCCCAATAATACACTAAATACATGTAATATAGTCTATACAGTCTGATCCTTACATAACATTCTAACCACTACCCTGCCACCCCGATAATACACTAAATACATGTAATATAGTCTATACAGTCTGATCCTTACATAACATTCTAACCACTACCCTGCCGCCCCAATAATACACTAAATACATGTAATATAGTCTATACAGTCTGATCCTTACATAACATTCTAACCACTAGGCTACCCTGCCGCCCCAATAATACACTAAATACATGTAATATAGTCTATACAGTCTGATCCTTACATAACATTCTAACCACTAGCCTGCCGCCCCAATAATACACTAAATACATGTAATATAGTCTATACAGTCTGATCCTTACATAACATTATAACCACTACCCTGCCGCCCCAATAATACACTAAATACATGTAATATAGTCTATACAGTCTGATCCTTACATAACATTCTAACCACTAGGCTACCCTGCCGCCCCAATAATACACTAAATACATGTAATATAGTCTATACAGTCTGATCCTTACATAACATTCTAACCACTAGCCTGCCGCCCCAATAATACACTAAATACATGTAATATAGTCTATACAGTCTGATCCTTACATAACATTCTAACCACTAGTCTACCCTGCCGCCCCAATAATACACTAAATACATGTAATATAGTCTATACAGTCTGATCCTTACATAACATTCTAACCACTACCCTGCTGCCCCAATAATACACTAAATACATGTAATATAGTCTATACAGTCTGATCCTTACATAACATTCTAACCGCTAGGCTACCCTGCCGCCCCAATAATACACTAAATACATGTAATATAGCCTATACAGTCTGATCCTTACATAACATTCTAACCACTAGGCTACCCTGCCACCCCAATAATACACTAAATACATGTAATATAGTCTATACAGTCTGATCCTTACATAACATTCTAACCACTACCCTGCTGCCCCAATAATACACTAAATACATGTAATATAGCCTATACAGTCTGATCCTTACATAACATTCTAACCACTAGGCTACCCTGCCGCCCCAATAATACACTAAATACATGTAATATAGCCTATACAGTCTGATCCTTACATAACATTTTAACCACTACCCTGCCGCCCCAATAATACACTAAATACATGTAATATAGCCTATACAGTCTGATCCTTACATAACATTGTAACCACTACCCTGCCACCCCAATAATACACTAAATACATGTAATATAGCCTATACAGTCTGATCCTTACATAACATTCTAACCACTACCCTGCCACCCCGATAATACACTAAATACATGTAATATAGCCTATACAGTCTGATCCTTACATAACATTCTAACCACTAGGCTACCCTGCCGCCCCAATAATACACTAAATACATGTAATATAGTCTATACAGTCTGATCCTTACATAACATTCTAACCACTACCCTGCTGCCCCAATAATACACTAAATACATGTAATATAGCCTATACAGTCTGATCCTTACATAACATTCTAACCACTACCCTGCCACCCCGATAATACACTAAATACATGTAATATAGCCTATACAGTCTGATCCTTACATAACATTCTAACCACTAGGCTACCCTGCCGCCCCAATAATACACTAAATACATGTAATATAGTCTATACAGTCTGATCCTTACATAACATTCTAACCACTAGGCTACCCTGCCGCCCCAATAATACACTAAATACATGTAATATAGCCTATACAGTCTGATCCTTACATAACATTCTAACCACTAGGCTACCCTGCCGCCCCAATAATACACTAAATACATGTAATATAGCCTATACAGTCTGATCCTTACATAACATTCTAACCACTAGGCTACCCTGCCGCCCCAATAATACACTAAATACATGTAATATAGTCTATACAGTCTGATCCTTACATAACATTCTAACCACTACCCTGCCGCCCCAATAATACACTAAATACATGTAATATAGCCTATACAGTCTGATCCTTACATAACATTGTAACCACTACCCTGCCACCCCAATAATACACTAAATACATGTAATATAGCCTATACAGTCTGATCCTTACATAACATTCTAACCACTACCCTGCCACCCCGATAATACACTAAATACATGTAATATAGCCTATACAGTCTGATCCTTACATAACATTCTAACCACTAGGCTACCCTGCCGCCCCAATAATGCACTAAATACATGTAATATAGTCTATACAGTCTGATCCTTACATAACATTCTAACCACTACCCTGCTGCCCCAATAATACACTAAATACATGTAATATAGCCTATACAGTCTGATCCTTACATAACATTCTAACCACTACCCTGCCACCCCGATAATACACTAAATACATGTAATATAGCCTATACAGTCTGATCCTTACATAACATTCTAACCACTAGGCTACCCTGCCGCCCCAATAATACACTAAATACATGTAATATAGTCTATACAGTCTGATCCTTACATAACATTCTAACCACTAGGCTACCCTGCCGCCCCAATAATACACTAAATACATGTAATATAGCCTATACAGTCTGATCCTTACATAGCATTCTAACCACTACCCTGCCGCCCCAATAATACACTAAATACATGTAATATAGCCTATACAGTCTGATCCTTACATAACATTCTAACCACTAGGCTACCCTGCCACCCCAATAATACACTAAATACATGTAATATAGTCTATACAGTCTGATCCTTACATAACATTCTAACCACTAGGCTACCCTGCCACCCCAATAATACACTAAATACATGTAATATAGTCTATACAGTCTGATCCTTACATAACATTCTAACCACTAGGCTACCCTGCCGCCCCAATAATACACTAAATACATGTAATATAGTCTATACAGTCTGATCCTTACATAACATTCTAACCACTAGGCTACCCTGCCGCCCCAATAATACACTAAATACATGTAATATAGTCTATACAGTCTGATCCTTACATAACATTCTAACCACTACCCTGCTGCCCCAATAATACACTAAATACATGTAATATAGTCTATACAGTCTGATCCTTACATAACATTCTAACCACTAGGCTACCCTGCCGCCCCAATAATACACTAAATACATGTAATATAGTCTATACAGTCTGATCCTTACATAACATTCTAACCACTACTCTGCCACCCCGATAATACACTAAATACATGTAATATAGTCTATACAGTCTGATCCTTACATAACATTCTAACCACTACCCTGCAGCCCCAATAATACACTAAATACATGTAATATAGTCTATACAGTCTGATCCTTACATAACATTCTAACCAGTACCCTGCCGCCCCGATAATACACTAAATACATGTAATATAGTCTATACAGTCTGATCCTTACATAACATTCTAACCACTAGGCTACCCTGCCGCCTCAATAATACACTAAATACATGTAATATAGCCTATACAGTCTGATCCTTACATAACATTCTAACCACTAGGCTACCCTGCAGCCTCAATAATACACTAAATACATGTAATATAGTCTATACAGTCTGATCCTTACATAACATTCTAACCACTACCCTGCCGCCCCAATAATACACTAAATACATGTAATATAGCCTATACAGTCTGATCCTTACATAACATTCTAACCACTAGTCTACCCTGCAGCCCCAATAATACACAAAATACATGTAATATAGTCTATACAGTCTGATCCTTACATAACATTCTAACCACTACCCTGCTGCCCCAATAATACACTAAATACATGTAATATAGCCTATACAGTCTGATCCTTACATAACATTCTAACCACTACCCTGCCACCCCGATAATACACTAAATACATGTAATATAGTCTATACAGTCTGATCCTTACATAACATTCTAACCACTACCCTGCCGCCCCAATAATACACTAAATACATGTAATATAGTCTATACAGTCTGATCCTTACATAACATTCTAACCACTACCCTGCCACCCCGATAATACACTAAATACATGTAATATAGTCTATACAGTCTGATCCTTACATAACATTCTAACCACTACCCTGCCGCCCCAATAATACACTAAATACATGTAATATAGTCTATACAGTCTGATCCTTACATAACATTCTAACCACTAGGCTACCCTGCCGCCCCAATAATACACTAAATACATGTAATATAGTCTATACAGTCTGATCCTTACATAACATTCTAACCACTAGCCTGCCGCCCCAATAATACACTAAATACATGTAATATAGTCTATACAGTCTGATCCTTACATAACATTATAACCACTACCCTGCCGCCCCAATAATACACTAAATACATGTAATATAGTCTATACAGTCTGATCCTTACATAACATTCTAACCACTAGGCTACCCTGCCGCCCCAATAATACACTAAATACATGTAATATAGTCTATACAGTCTGATCCTTACATAACATTCTAACCACTAGCCTGCCGCCCCAATAATACACTAAATACATGTAATATAGTCTATACAGTCTGATCCTTACATAACATTCTAACCACTAGTCTACCCTGCCGCCCCAATAATACACTAAATACATGTAATATAGTCTATACAGTCTGATCCTTACATAACATTCTAACCACTACCCTGCTGCCCCAATAATACACTAAATACATGTAATATAGTCTATACAGTCTGATCCTTACATAACATTCTAACCGCTAGGCTACCCTGCCGCCCCAATAATACACTAAATACATGTAATATAGCCTATACAGTCTGATCCTTACATAACATTCTAACCACTAGGCTACCCTGCCACCCCAATAATACACTAAATACATGTAATATAGTCTATACAGTCTGATCCTTACATAACATTCTAACCACTACCCTGCTGCCCCAATAATACACTAAATACATGTAATATAGCCTATACAGTCTGATCCTTACATAACATTCTAACCACTAGGCTACCCTGCCGCCCCAATAATACACTAAATACATGTAATATAGCCTATACAGTCTGATCCTTACATAACATTTTAACCACTACCCTGCCGCCCCAATAATACACTAAATACATGTAATATAGCCTATACAGTCTGATCCTTACATAACATTGTAACCACTACCCTGCCACCCCAATAATACACTAAATACATGTAATATAGCCTATACAGTCTGATCCTTACATAACATTCTAACCACTACCCTGCCACCCCGATAATACACTAAATACATGTAATATAGCCTATACAGTCTGATCCTTACATAACATTCTAACCACTAGGCTACCCTGCCGCCCCAATAATACACTAAATACATGTAATATAGTCTATACAGTCTGATCCTTACATAACATTCTAACCACTACCCTGCTGCCCCAATAATACACTAAATACATGTAATATAGCCTATACAGTCTGATCCTTACATAACATTCTAACCACTACCCTGCCACCCCGATAATACACTAAATACATGTAATATAGCCTATACAGTCTGATCCTTACATAACATTCTAACCACTAGGCTACCCTGCCGCCCCAATAATACACTAAATACATGTAATATAGTCTATACAGTCTGATCCTTACATAACATTCTAACCACTAGGCTACCCTGCCGCCCCAATAATACACTAAATACATGTAATATAGCCTATACAGTCTGATCCTTACATAACATTCTAACCACTAGGCTACCCTGCCGCCCCAATAATACACTAAATACATGTAATATAGCCTATACAGTCTGATCCTTACATAACATTCTAACCACTAGGCTACCCTGCCGCCCCAATAATACACTAAATACATGTAATATAGTCTATACAGTCTGATCCTTACATAACATTCTAACCACTACCCTGCCGCCCCAATAATACACTAAATACATGTAATATAGCCTATACAGTCTGATCCTTACATAACATTGTAACCACTACCCTGCCACCCCAATAATACACTAAATACATGTAATATAGCCTATACAGTCTGATCCTTACATAACATTCTAACCACTACCCTGCCACCCCGATAATACACTAAATACATGTAATATAGCCTATACAGTCTGATCCTTACATAACATTCTAACCACTAGGCTACCCTGCCGCCCCAATAATGCACTAAATACATGTAATATAGTCTATACAGTCTGATCCTTACATAACATTCTAACCACTACCCTGCTGCCCCAATAATACACTAAATACATGTAATATAGCCTATACAGTCTGATCCTTACATAACATTCTAACCACTACCCTGCCACCCCGATAATACACTAAATACATGTAATATAGCCTATACAGTCTGATCCTTACATAACATTCTAACCACTAGGCTACCCTGCCGCCCCAATAATACACTAAATACATGTAATATAGTCTATACAGTCTGATCCTTACATAACATTCTAACCACTAGGCTACCCTGCCGCCCCAATAATACACTAAATACATGTAATATAGCCTATACAGTCTGATCCTTACATAGCATTCTAACCACTACCCTGCCGCCCCAATAATACACTAAATACATGTAATATAGCCTATACAGTCTGATCCTTACATAACATTCTAACCACTAGGCTACCCTGCCGCCCCAATAATACACTAAATACATGTAATATAGTCTATACAGTCTGATCCTTACATAACATTCTAACCACTACCCTGCCACCCCAATAATACACTAAATACATGTAATATAGCCTATACAGTCTGATCCTTACATAACATTCTAACCACTACCCTGCCACCCCGATAATACACTAAATACATGTAATATAGCCTATACAGTCTGATCCTTACATAACATTCTAACCACTAGGCTACCCTGCCGCCCCAATAATACACTAAATACATGTAATATAGTCTATACAGTCTGATCCTTACATAACATTCTAACCACTACCCTGCTGCCCCAATAATACACTAAATACATGTAATATAGCCTATAGAGTCTGATCCTTACATAACATTCTAACCACTACCCTGCCACCCCGATAATACACTAAATACATGTAATATAGCCTATACAGTCTGATCCTTACATAACATTCTAACCACTAGGCTACCCTGCCGCCCCAATAATACACTAAATAAATGTAATATAGTCTATACAGTCTGATCCTTACATAACATTCTAACCACTAGGCTACCCTGCCGCCCCAATAATACACTAAATACATGTAATATAGCCTATACAGTCTGATCCTTACATAACATTCTAACCACTACCCTGCCGCCCCAATAATACACTAAATACATGTAATATAGCCTATACAGTCTGATCCTTACATAACATTGTAACCACTACCCTGCCACCCCAATAATACACTAAATACATGTAATATAGCCTATACAGTCTGATCCTTACATAACATTCTAACCACTACCCTGCCACCCCGATAATACACTAAATACATGTAATATAGTCTATACAGTCTGATCCTTACATAACATTCTAACCACTACCCTGCTGCCCCAATAATACACTAAATACATGTAATATAGTCTATACAGTCTGATCCTTACATAACATTCTAACCACTAGCCTGCCGCCCCAATAATACACTAAATACATGTAATATAGTCTATACAGTCTGATCCTTACATAACATTCTAACCACTACCCTGCCGCCCCAATAATACACTAAATACATGTAATATAGCCTATACAGTCTGATCCTTACATAACATTCTAACCACTAGGCTACCCTGCCGCCTCAATAATACACTAAATACATGTAATATAGCCTATACAGTCTGATCCTTACATAACATTCTAACCACTAGTCTACCCTGCAGCCTCAATAATACACTAAATACATGTAATATAGCCTATACAGTCTGATCCTTACATAACATTCTAACCACTACCCGGCTGCCCCAATAATACACTATATACATGTAATATAGCCTATACAGTCTGATCCTTACATAACATTCTAACCACTAGGCTACCCTGCCGCCTCAATAATACACTAAATACATGTAATATAGCCTATACAGTCTGATCCTTACATAACATTCTAACCACTAGGCTACCCTGCAGCCTCAATAATACACTAAATACATGTAATATAGTCTATACAGTCTGATCCTTACATAACATTCTAACCACTACCCTGCCACCCCGATAATACACTAAATACATGTAATATAGCCTATACAGTCTGATCCTTACATAACATTCTAACCACTAGGCTACCCTGCCACCCCAATAATACACTAAATACATGTAATATAGCCTATACAGTCTGATCCTTACATAAAAATTCTAACCACTACCCTGCTGCCCCAATAATACACTAAATACATGTAATATAGTCTATACAGTCTGATCCTTACATAACATTCTAACCACTACCCTGCCACCCCGATAATACACCAAATACATGTAATATAGTCTATACAGTCTGATCCTTACATAACATTCTAACCACTAGGCTACCCTGCCACCCCAATAATACACTAAATACATGTAATATAGTCTATACAGTCTGATCCTTACATAACATTCTAACCACTACCCTGCCGCCCCAATAATACACTAAATACATGTAATATAGCCTATACAGTCTGATCCTTACATAACATTGTAACCACTACCCTGCCACCCCAATAATACACTAAATACATGTAATATAGCCTATACAGTCTGATCCTTACATAACATTCTAACCACTACCCTGCCACCCCGATAATACACTAAATACATGTAATATAGCCTATACAGTCTGATCCTTACATAACATTCTAACCACTAGGCTACCCTGCCGCCCCAATAATACACTAAATACATGTAATATAGTCTATACAGTCTGATCCTTACATAACATTCTAACCACTACCCTGCTGCCCCAATAATACACTAAATACATGTAATATAGCCTATACAGTCTGATCCTTACATAACATTCTAACCACTACCCTGCCACCCCGATAATACACTAAATACATGTAATATAGCCTATACAGTCTGATCCTTACATAACATTCTAACCACTAGGCTACCCTGCCGCCCCAATAATACACTAAATACATGTAATATAGTCTATACAGTCTGTTCCTTACATAACATTCTAACCACTAGGCTACCCTGCCGCCCCAATAATACACTAAATACATGTAATATAGTCTATACAGTCTGATCCTTACATAACATTCTAACCACTACCCTGCCACCCCAATAATACACTAAATACATGTAATATAGTCTATACAGTCTGATCCTTACATAACATTCTAACCACTACCCTGCCGCCCCAATAATACACTAAATACATGTAATATAGTCTATACAGTCTGATCCTTACATAACATTCTAACCACTACCCTGCCGCCCCAATAATACACTAAATACATGTAATATAGCCTATACAGTCTGATCCTTACATAACATTGTAACCACTACCCTGCCACCCCAATAATACACTAAATACATGTAATATAGCCTATACAGTCTGATCCTTACATAACATTCTAACCACTAGGCTACCCTGCCACCCCAATAATACACTAAATACATGTAATATAGCCTATACAGTCTGATCCTTACATAACATTCTAACCACTACCCTGCCACCCCAATAATACACTAAATACATGTAATATAGTCTATACAGTCTGATCCTTACATAACATTCTAACCACTAGTCTACCCTGCTGCCCCAATAATACACTAAATACATGTAATATAGCCTATACAGTCTGATCCTTACATAACATTCTAACCACTACCCTGCCACCCCAATAATACACTAAATACATGTAATATAGTCTATACAGTCTGATCCTTACATAACATTCTAACCACTAGGCTACCCTGCCGCCCCAATAATACACTAAATACATGTAATATAGCCTATACAGTCTGATCCTTACATAACATTCTAACCACTACCCTGCCGCCCCAATAATACACTAAATACATGTAATATAGCCTATACAGTCTGATCCTTACATAACATTCTAACCACTACCCTGCTGCCCCAATAATACACTAAATACATGTAATATAGTCTATACAGTCTGATCCTTACATAACATTCTAACCACTAGGCTACCCTGCCTGCCCAATAATACACTAAATACATGTAATATAGTCTATACAGTCTGATCCTTACATAACATTCTAACCACTAGGCTACCCTGCCACCCCAATAATACACTAAATACATGTAATATAGTCTATACAGTCTGATCCTTACATAACATTCTAACCACTACCCTGCTGCCCCAATAATACACTAAATACATGTAATATAGTCTATACAGTCTGATCCTTACATAACATTCTAACCACTAGGCTACCCTGCTGCCCAATAATACACTAAATACATGTAATATAGTCTATACAGTCTGATCCTTACATAACATTCTAACCACTAGGCTACCCTGCCACCCCAATAATACACTAAATACATGTAATATAGCCTATACAGTCTGATCCTTACATAACATTCTAACCACTACCCTGCCACCCCAATAATACACTAAATACATGTAATATAGTCTATACAGTCTGATCCTTACATAACATTCTAACCACTACCCTGCCACCCCGATAATACACTAAATACATGTAATATAGCCTATACAGTCTGATCCTTACATAACATTCTAACCACTAGGCTACCCTGCCGCCCCAATAATACACTAAATACATGTAATATAGCCTATACAGTCTGATCCTTACATAACATTCTAACCACTACCCTGCCGCCCCAATAATACACTAAATACATGTAATATAGCCTATACAGTCTGATCCTTACATAACATTCTAACCACTAGGCTACCCTGCCGCCCCAATAATACACTAAATACATGTAATATAGTCTATACAGTCTGATCCTTACATAACATTCTAACCACTACCCTGCCGCCCCAATAATACACTAAATACATGTAATATAGTCTATACAGTCTGATCCTTACATAACATTCTAACCACTAGCCCTGCCGCCCCAATAATACACTAAATACATGTAATATAGTCTATACAGTCTGATCCTTACATAACATTCTAACCACTACCCTGCCGCCCCAATAATACACTAAATACATGTAATATAGTCTATACAGTCTGATCCTTACATAACATTCTAACCACTAGCCCTGCCGCCCCAATAATACACTAAATACATGTAATATAGTCTATACAGTCTGATCCTTACATAACATTCTAACCACTACCCTGCCGCCCCAATAATACACTAAATACATGTAATATAGTCCTATACAGTCTGATCCTTACATAACATTCTAACCACTAGGCTACCCTGCCGCCCCAATAATACACTAAATACATGTAATATAGTCTATACAGTCTGATCCTTACATAACATTCTAACCACTAGCCCTGCCGCCCCAATAATACACTAAATACATGTAATATAGTCTATACAGTCTGATCCTTACATAACATTCTAACCACTACCCTGCCGCCCCAATAATACACTAAATACATGTAATATAGCCTATACAGTCTGATCCTTACATAACATTCTAACCACTAGGCTACCCTGCCGCCCAATAATACACTAAATACATGTAATATAGCCTATACAGTCTGATCCTTACATAACATTCTAACCACTAGTCTACCCTGCAGCCTCAATAATACACTAAATACATGTAATATAGCCTATACAGTCTGATCCTTACATAACATTCTAACCACTACCCTGCTGCCCCAATAATACACTAAATACATGTAATATAGCCTATACAGTCTGATCCTTACATAACATTCTAACCACTAGGCTACCCTGCCGCCTCAATAATACACTAAATACATGTAATATAGCCTATACAGTCTGATCCTTACATAACATTCTAACCACTAGGCTACCCTGCAGCCTCAATAATACACTAAATACATGTAATATAGTCTATACAGTCTGATCCTTACATAACATTCTAACCACTACCCTGCCACCCCGATAATACACTAAATACATGTAATATAGCCTATACAGTCTGATCCTTACATAACATTCTAACCACTAGGCTACCCTGCCACCCCAATAATACACTAAATACATGTAATATAGCCTATACAGTCTGATCCTTACATAACATTCTAACCACTACCCTGCTGCCCCAATAATACACTAAATACATGTAATATAGTCTATACAGTCTGATCCTTACATAACATTCTAACCACTACCCTGCCAGCCCCAATAATACACTAAATACATGTAATATAGTCTATACAGTCTGATCCTTACATAACATTCTAACCACTAGGCTACCCTGCCACCCCAATAATACACTAAATACATGTAATATAGTCTATACAGTCTGATCCTTACATAACATTCTAACCACTACCCTGCCGCCCCAATAATACACTAAATACATGTAATATAGCCTATACAGTCTGATCCTTACATAACATTCTAACCACTAGCCACCCTGCCAGCCCCAATAATACACTAAATACATGTAATATAGCCTATACAGTCTGATCCTTACATAACATTCTAACCACTACCCTGCCAGCCCCAATAATACACTAAATACATGTAATATAGCCTATACAGTCTGATCCTTACATAACATTCTAACCACTAGGCTACCCTGCGCCCCAATAATACACTAAATACATGTAATATAGTCTATACAGTCTGATCCTTACATAACATTCTAACCACTACCCTGCTCCCCAATAATACACTAAATACATGTAATATAGCCCTATACAGTCTGATCCTTACATAACATTCTAACCACTACCCTGCCACCCCGATAATACACTAAATACATGTAATATAGCCTATACAGTCTGATCCTTACATAACATTCTAACCACTAGGCTACCCTGC
>NW_024061648.1:0-100000 GCF_016432855.1 Salvelinus namaycush | reverse complement strand
ACTCTCTGGGGGGACCATACTCTCTGGGGGGACCATACTCTCTGGGGGGACCATACTCTCTGGGGGGCCATACTCTCTGGGGGGCCATACTCTCTGGGGGGCCATACTCTCTGGGGGGCCATACTCTCTGGGGGACCATACTCTCTGGGGGACCATACTCTCTGGGGGACCATACTCTCTGGGGGGCCATACTCTCTGGGGGACCATACTCTCTGGGGGACCATACTCTCTGGGGGACCATACTCTCTGGGGGACCATACTCTCTGGGGGGCCATACTCTCTGGGGGACCATACTCTCTGGGGGACCATACTCTCTGGGGGACCATACTCTCTGGGGGACCATACTCTCTGGGGGACCATACTCTCTGGCCCTACTGTGAAAGGTGGATGCAGCAGATGCAGAGATCGGGGTGTAGCATGTAACCTACATATGTTTATGACATAAACCCCTTCAGCCAATAAAAAACAACCATTTTGTGGGATTAGGCTGGCTCCAGAATTACATTACAACTAGCATGTGTTAGTCTGGGGAAATTGCGGATTATCAAACTAGATCCTCATTCTCTAGTTAGAAAACCTGAGTGTGGAGGGCAGCGTGACACCCTGAGATAAAGTCAACCCGGGACTACGTCATCATTTACCGGGGATGCTTGTCTATCCATTTTTCTTTTTTATCCGACCATATACCTACATTTTAGGCACATGCTGAGCATCGACCATATACCTACATTTTAGGCACATGCTGAGCATCAGACAGGCCTTTCATCAGACTGAGGCAAGGTAACATCACTACAGTACCACTAAACCAGCCTAATATACATTTGGTAAAGATTAACAGTTTGTTGAGGAGAATTTAAAAAATAAAATAAAAAAGTGGCTTATTCGGTATTGCGTCCGACATGAACCAACAGTTCTGCGATGAGAATGTGGAAATTACAGGGTGTCAAATCCACGAACATTTAACACGGGAACGAGAACACGCCCATGTCAATGCCTCGCCACGCCTTGATCATCTGTGTATGTCTAATTATGAATTTACATTCATGGGAGACAAAAAACTAGGAACATGTTCCCGAATTAGGGCTAGGATACTAAATGGAAACCTTTATTTGGCATGATTCTCTACGACAAGTGTTCACAGGCCAGGAACCATCCAAGGCTTTCTCTCTGTGCTTGTCCCTCCTGCGGCATAAACTACATATTCAATTTAGCCTGAAAACGTCTTTGCCAGCTGCAGATGCCTTCAATTCTAATCTGCTGCCTTGGTTGAAATGCATGAACATGGTAGCCTGGTAGCCTAGTCTCCTAGTGCATTTTCGGCCTAGCGATAAATCCATGTTTATTATTGCATTCAAAATGTGCCATTTGTGTTTCCAAATGTCTCAAGATCTCACCGCTGTAGAAATATAGGATATTTCATGGTAGCCTGATGTGGTAATCCGATATAATAGTGTAACATTCAACATTGTACAGCATTTTAACTGAACAGCCTCCAATAAATCAATGCAATGTACATCTGAGATCATTTAGCAAATGCAGCGCTAGAAAATAAAGGTGGCTTTAACGAGAGAGAAAGTAAACGCATAACGTTACTTACTGTCACAAATCCAGAACGTTTTCCTCGGAAATCCAACGTAAAACTGGAAGGCTTAAATGTGTCGCAAATCCGGGTGTCAAGGCAATATTGTGGTCTCAGTCGGTGGGTGTTCAGAAGAGAACGGTTTTCACCGCCGTAACTGGCTCACTGCTCCATTCTGGGAAAATCGACCGGGAGTGCGCCTAGATGGGATGCGCGTTCCCGAATTCCTGTTTCCTGTCCAGCCCGAAACCAACCCTGCAATCAGCCTCGACCAATCAACCAACCCTACAATCATTCTTGACCAATCAACCAAACCAATGCGAAAACTAACGCAATTTATTTGATAGGCAATCGTATACACTCACTGGTCAGTTTATTAGGTACACCTCTCTGGAAATGAATCGCTCCTACATTAGAGGGAGTCACGTGGCCGTAGCTTGCGTTATAAAGCAGGCAGACGGGCATAAAGGCCTTCAGGTGAAGAGCTGTCTCTGGTGTGAAGTGGATGGAGTACAGAGTTCAGCTCTCAGGGAGCCTGAAAGAGAGTTTGACTTGGAAAAAGTGTCATATTTTCAAGAAGGAGTCAGGAAATTGGTTAAAGGGAGAAGGATTGGAGTGAAAAAGAGAGGAGTTTGAAAAAGACACGAGGATGAGTTTGAATCTGTTGAAGTTGACAATGACAAGGGATGAGGGTATGTCGAAGAACATTGGTGTCAAGTTCAAACAGAGTGAGCCGGACACCAGTTTGAGTTCTGGAGGTGAAATGGGTAGAAGGTGTTGTGAGGAGCCCGAGCATTGCATTGAAGGACATGATAAAGATACAGTTGAAGTCGGAAATTTACATACACCTTAGACAAATACATTTAAACTCTGTTTTTCACAATTCCTGACATTTAATCCGAGTAAAAATTACCTGTCTCAGGTCAGTTAGGATCAGCACTTTATTTTAAGAATGTGAAATGTCAGAATAATAGTAGAGAGAATGATTTATTTCAGCTTTTATTTCTTTCATCACATTCCCGGTGGGTCAGAAGTTTACATACACTCAATTAGTATTTGGTAGCATTGCCTTTAAATTGTTTAACTTGGGTCAAACATTTTGGTTAGCCTTCCACAAGCTTCCCACAATAAGTTGGGTGAATTTTGGCCTATTCCTCCTGACAGAGCTGGTGTAACTGAGTCAGGTTTGTAGGCCTCCTTGCTCGCACACACTTTTTCAGTTCTGCCCACAAATGTTCTATAGGATTGAGGTCAGGGCTTTGTGATGGCCACTCCAATACCTTGACTGTGTTGACCTTAAAGCCATTTTGCCACAACTTTGGAAGAATGCTTGGGGTCATTGTCCATTTGGAAGACCCATTTGCGACCAAGCTTTAACTTCCTGACTGATGTCTTGAGATGTTGCTTCAATATATGCACATAATTTCCCCCCTCATGATGCCATATATTTTGTGAAGTGCACCAGTCCCTCCTGCAGCAAAGCACACCCCACAACATGATGCTGCCACCCCCGTGCTTCACGGTTGGGATGGTGTTCTTCGGCTTGCAAGCCTCCCCCTTTTTCCTTCAAACATAACGATGGTCATTATGGCCAAACAGTTCTATTTTTGTTTCATCAGACCAGAGGACATTTCTCCAAAAAGTACGATCTTTGTCCCCATGTGCAGTTGCAAACCGGTGCGATCATGTGCCCCACACAGAAATACTAAAACCAACTGTAAGAGTACGGAGGCCATGGTCACCCAGCACCAACTGTAAGAGTACAGAGGCCATGGTCACCCAGCACCAACTGTAAGAGTATAGAGGCCATGGTCACCCAGCACCAACTGTAAGAGTACAGAGGCCATGGTCACCCAACACCAACTGTAAGAGTATAGAGGCCATGGTCACCCAGCACCAACTGTAAGAGTACTGAGGCCATGGTCACCCAGCACCAACTGTAAGTGTATAGAGGCCATGGTCACCCAGCACCAACTGTAAGAGTACAGAGGCCATGGTCACCCAGCACCAACTGTAAGAGTATAGAGGCCATGGTCACCCAGCACCAACTGGTAGAGTATAGAGGCCATGGTCACCCAGCACCAACTGTAAGAGTATAGAGGCCATGGTCACCCAGCACCAACTGTAAGAGTATAGAGGCCATGGTCACCCAGCACCAACTGTAAGAGTATAGAGGCCATGGTCACCCAGCACCAACTGTAAGAGTATGGAGGCCATGGTCACCCAGCACCAACTGTAAGAGTATAGAGGCCATGGTCACCCAGCACCAACTGTAAGAGTATGGAGGCCATGGTCACCCAACACCAACTGTAAGAGTATAGAGGCCATGGTCACCCAGCACCAACTGTAAGAGTATAGAGGCCATGGTCACCCAGCACCAACTGTAAGAGTATAGAGGCCATGGTCACCCAGCACCAACTGTAAGAGTATAGAGGCCATGGTCACCCAGCACCAACTGTAAGTGTATAGAGGCCATGGTCACCCAGCACCAACTGTAAGAGTACAGAGGCCATGGTCACCCAGCACCAACTGTAAGAGTACAGAGGCCATGGTCACCCAGCACCAACTGTAAGAGTACTGAGGCCATGGTCACCCAGCACCAACTGTAAGAGTATAGAGGCCATGGTCACCCAGCACCAACTGTAAGAGTATAGAGGCCATGGTCACCCAGCACCAACTGTAAGAGTATAGAGGCCATGGTCACCCAGCACCAACTGTAAGAGTATAGAGGCCATGGTCACCCAGCACCAACTGTAAGAGTATAGAGGCCATGGTCACCCAACACCAACTGTAAGAGTATAGAGGCCATGGTCCCCCAGCACCAACTGTAAGAGTATAGAGGCCATGGTCACCCAGCACCAACTGTAAGAGTATAGAGGCCATGGTCACCCAGCACCAACTGTAAGAGTATAGAGGTCATGGTCACCCAGCACCAACTGTAAGAGTATAGAGGCCATGGTCACCCAACACCAACTGTAAGAGTATAGAGGCCATGGTCCCCCAGCACCAACTGTAAGAGTATAGAGGCCATGGTCACCCAACACCAACTGTAAGAGTATAGAGGCCATGGTCACCCAGCACCAACTGTAAGAGTATAGAGGCCATGGTCACCCAGCACCAACTGTAAGAGTATAGAGGCCATGGTCACCCAGCACCAACTGTAAGAGTATAGAGGCCATGGTCACCCAGCACCAACTGTAAGAGTATAGAGGCCATGGTCACCCAGCACCAACTGTAAGAGTATAGAGGCCATGGTCACCCAGCACCAACTGTAAGAGTACGGAGGCCATGGTCACCCAGCACCAACTGTAAGAGTATAGAGGCCATGGTCACCCAGCACCAACTGTAAGAGTACGGAGGCCATGGTCACCCAGCACCAACTGTAAGAGTACGGAGGCCATGGTCACCCAGCACCAACTGTAAGAGTCATTTTTCTTTGTTCTGTTAAACAGGTATGTGGTATAACACAAGCACATTATCTATACAAAATTTTAAATTGTTATCTGAGTGATACTTACCTGTTTTATGTTGAAATTGTAAAGTTCAAATGTTGAAATTGATCGAGTGTAAACTGTTAGCGATCTTGTCATAGAGATGACTGGATTTGCGGCTAAACTAGGCTGTGCCATAGAATAACATAAGACAAAATGGCGCCGGCTAATATTCTGTTTCAATTTATTGATTTATAGCTCTTCTGAGGTAATATCGTGCTTTATTTTCGACCCCGTTTGTATGGTCTACACCCCGACATCTCCCGACCCAAGTGTTATATATTACAGAGCTGTATTCTATTATTTTTTAACTGTTTACCTCTAACGCTACGCTAACTACACTATTGCTAGCCTGTCAAGCCTATAGGATTGCTATTATCAAATTTCATATCATATCAAATGTATTTATAAAGCCCTTCCTACATCAGCTGATATCTCAAAGTGCTTATACAGAAACCCAGCCTAAAACCCCAAACAGCAAGCAATGCAGGTGTAGAAGCACGGTGGCTAGGAAAAAGTCCCTAGAAAGGCCAATACCTAGGAAGAAACCTAGAGAGGAACCAGGCTATGAGGGGTGGCCAGTCCTCTTCTGGCTGTGCCGAGTGGAGATTATAACAGAACATGGCCAAGATGTTCAAATGTTCATAAATGACCAACAGGAGATTATAACAGAACACGGCCAAGATGTTCAAGTGTTCATAGATGACCAACATGAGATTATAACAGAACACGGCCAAGATGTTCAAGTGTTCATAGATGACCAACAGGAGATTATAACAGAACAGGGCCAAGATGTTCAAATGTTCATAGATGACCAACAGGAGATCATAACAGAACACGACCAAGATGTTCAAACGTTCATAGATGACCAACAGGAGATTATAACAGAACATGACCAAGATGTTCAAGTGTTCATAGATGACCAACAGGAGATTATAACAGAACACGGCCAAGATGTTCAAGTGTTCATAGATGACCAACAGGAGATTATAACAGAACACGGCCAAGATGTTCAAATGTTCATAGATGACCAACAGGAGATTATAACAGAACACGGCCAAGATGTTCAAGTGTTCATAGATGACCAACAGGAGATTATAACAGAACACGGCCAAGATGTTCAAGTGTTCATAGATGACCAACAGGAGATTATAACAGAACACGGCCAAGATGTTCAAGTGTTCATAGATGACCAACAGGAGATTATAACAGAACACGGCCAAGATGTTCAAGTGTTCATAGATGACCAACAGGAGATTATAACAGAACACGGCCAAGATGTTCAAGTGTTCATAGATGACCAACAGGAGATTATAACAGAACACGGCCAAGATGTTCAAGTGTTCATAGATGACCAGCAGGGTCATGTACTATTAGCTTTTCGGCTACTGTTAGCAGGCTCAGTATTGAGATGGCTGTACTAGTTTATGGTTCATTTAACAGGCTTATGTGTATACATTTTTTATTGAAACAGTACATGAGGATAAAACAACTAAATACTGAGAAAGTTATGTTTTTAAATTCAAGTCAATGTATTAACTAGTATGACTATTTTACACTGAACAAAAATATAAAACGCATCGTGTAAAGTGTTGGTCCCATGTTTCATGAGCTGAAATTAAAACATCACAGATGTATCCAGATGCACAAAAAAGCTTATTTTTTTCAAATTTTGTGCACAGATTTATTTATGTAACAGTATAACTTTAAACCGTCCCCTCGCCCCGACACGGGCGCGAACCAGGGACCCTCTGCACACATCAACAACGGTCGCCCACGAAGCATCGTTACCCATCGCTCCACAAAGGCCGCGGCCCTTGCAGAGCAAGGTGCAACCCTACTTCTAGGTTTCAGAGCAAGTGACGTAACTGATTGAAATGCTACTAGCGCGTACCCGCTAACTAGCTAGCCATTTCACATCCGTTACATTTACATCCCTGTTAGTGAGCATTTCTCATTTGTCAAGATAATCCATCCACCTGACAGGTGTAGCATATCAAGAAGCTGATTAATGATTAAACGGCATGATCATTACATAGGTGCACCTTGTGCTGGGGGAGTGTGCAAGTTTTGAGTGTGTATGCAACTGGCATGCTGACTGCAGGAATGTCCCGCTGAACTGTTGCCAGAGACTTGAATGTTAATTTCTCTACCATAAATTGCCTCCAACATTGTTTTAGAGAATTTGGCAGTAAGTCCAACCGGCCTCACAAACGCAGACCACATGTAACCACGCCAGCCCAGGACCTCCACATCTGGCTTCTTCACCTTCTTCACCTTCACCTTCACCTAGCCCCCCTGAGGAGTATTTCTGTCTGGGGAAAAAGTCATTCTGATTTGCTGGGCCTGGCTGCCAAGTGGGTGGGCCTATGCCCTCCCATGCCTGCCCAAGCATGTGAAATCCATAGATTAGTGGCTAATTCATTTATTTCAATTCAGTGATTTCCTCGTATGAACAGTAACTCAGTAAAATCTTAGAAATTGTTGCATTTTATATTTTTGTATAAATATTATGATATTATGTTACTGTACTGTAGTTTCTAGTCTTTTACTGACTGAATTAGGTGTTAGGTGCTTTCGATCAGAGGAGTCAATCCATGGAGGGCCTAGTGTCTTCTGTTTTTTACCCATCAACCAGGTGAGGGGTGTTATTTACTGTAACCTAGACAACCAGGTGAGGGGTGTTATTTACTGTAACCTAGACAACCAGGTGATGGGTGTTATTTACTAATTAGTGACCTTCATTCATCAATGACGTACAAGGAGGAGCGAAAACCTGACAGCAGACTCTCGTCCCACCGTGGATTGAGTTTGACATGTTTCTGAAAAACATCCTGAGAGGTATGTACAGAGATTGTATTGACCGTAGACTTAGAATCGAAGAAGATCCAATCACATTGGGTCATTTTGGGGGGGGGGGGGGGTCTCCATCTCAGAAATGCACGTATCAGGATAACAGGCGTTGTGTCTGAGAGAAAAGAGGCCCACCAACACTGTTTCGGATGCGAATGTCCGTTCTACTCATTGTAATTCTATGGGACATAGATTCTATGGGCTGAGATTCTAATTCTATGGGCTGTACTACAGTATGTACAGTCGTGGCCAAAAGTTGAGAATGACACAAATATTAATTTCCACAAAGTTTGCTGCTTCAGTGTCTTTAGATATTTTTTATTCAGATGTTACTATGGAATACCTGAAGTATAATTACAAGTATTTCATAAGTGTAAAAGGCTTTTATTGATAATTACATGAAGTTGACGCAAAGAGTCAATATTTGCAGTGTTGACCCTTCTTTTTCAAGACCTCTGCAATCCGCCCTGGCATGCTGTCAATTAACTTCTGGGCCACATCCTGACTGATGGCAGCCCATTCTTGCATAATCAATACTTGGAGTTTGTCAGAATTTGTGGGTTTTTGTATGTCCACCCGCCTCTTGAGGATTGACCACAAGTTCTCAATGGGATTAAGGTCTGGGGAGTTTCCTGGCCATGGACCAAAAATATCGATGTTTTGTTCCCCGAGCCACTTAGTTATCACTTTTGCCTTATGGCAAGGTGCTCCATCATGCTGGAAAAGGCATTGTTCATCGCCAAACTGTTCCTGGATGGTTGGGAGAAGTTGCTCTCGGAGGATGGGTTGGTACCATTCTTTATTCATGGCTGTGTTCTTAGGCAAAGTTGTGAGAGAGCCCACACCCTTGGCTGAGAAGCAACCCCACACATGAATGGTCTCAGGATGCTTTACTGTTGGCATGACACAGGACTGATGGTAGCGCTCACCTTATCTTCTCCGGACAAGCTTTTTTCCGGATGCCCCAAACAATCGGAAAGGGGATTCATCAGAGAAAATGACTTTACCCCAGTCCTCAGCAGTCCAATCCCTGTACCTTTTGCAGAATATCAGTCTGTCCCTGATGTTTTTCCTGGAGAGAAGTGGCTTTTTTTGCTGCCCTTCTTGACACCAGGCCATCCTCCAAAAGTCTTCGCCTCACTGTGCGTGCAGATGCACTCACACCTGCCTGCTGCCATTCCTGAGCAAGCTCTGTACTGGTGGTGCCCCGATCCCGCAGCTGAATCAACTTTAGGAGACGGTCCTGGCGCTTGCTGGACTTTCTTGGGCACCCTGAAGCCTTCTGCAGAAATTCAGTGGAAATGTTATTTTGGGATTCACTTCATTTGCATGGCAAAGAGGGACTTTGCAATTAATTGCAATTCATCTGATCACTCTTCATAACATTCTGGAATATATGCAAATTGCCATCATACGAACTGAGGCAGCAGACTTTGTGAAAATGTATATTTGTGTCATTCTCAAAACTTTTGGCCACGACTGTACACTGAGTACACCAAACATTAGGAACACCTTCCTAATATTGAGTTGAACCCAACCCCTCTCCTTTGACCTCAGAACAGCCTCAGTTCGTCGGGGCCTGGACTCTACAAAGTGTCTAAAGCGTTCCACAGGGATGCTGTGCATGTTGACTCCAATGCTTCCCACAGTTGTGTCAAGTTGGCTGGATGTCCTTTGGGTGGTGGACCATTCTTGATCCTCATGGGAAACTGTTGAGCGTGAAAAACCCAGGAGCATTGCGAATCTTGACACATCGCACCTACTACCATACCCTGTTAAAAGGCACTTAAATATTTTTGTCTTGTTTATTCACCATCAGAATGGCACACATACACAATCCATGTCTCAATTGTCTCAAGGCTTCAAAATCTATCATTAGCCTGTCTCCTCCCCTTCATTTACACTGATTGAAGTGGATTTAAGAAGTGACATCAATAAGGGATCATAGCTTTCACCTGGATTCACCACGTCAGTCTATGTCAAGGATGGGCACATTTGACGAGGGTGGGGGCCACAAAAAACTGAACTCATGAGGAGCCGCAGTGGCTTGTGGGTCTGCATATCCACATCAATACCATAAATTAGCAGTTCTACACATTTTGCCATAAGGTGGAGGCAAATGCTTGCAGTTTGATTTTATATTTAGATTATCCTCCCTGTTTCTCAGTTTCTGGAGCTGAGTCGAGACCACTGGTTACTGTATATCCAGGGGCTGAGTCGAGACCACTGGGGCTGAGTCGAGACCACTGGGGCTGAGTCGAGACCACTGGTTACTTTATGTCCAGGGGCTGAGTCGAGACCGCTGGTTATTTTATGTCCAGGGGCTGAGTCGAGACCACTGGTTACTTTATGTCCAGGGGCTGAGTCGAGCCCACTGGTTACTTTATGTCCAGGGGCTGAGTCGAGACCATTGGTTACTGTATATCCAGGGGCTGAGTCGAGACCACTGGGGCTGAGTCGAGACCACTGGTTACTTTATGTCCAGGGGCTGAGTCGAGACCATTGGTTAATGTATATCCAGGGGCTGAATCGAGACCACTGGGGTTGAGTCGAGACCGCTGGTTACTGTATATCCAGGGGCTGAGTCGAGGCCACTGGTTACTGTATATCCAGGGGCTGAGTCGAGACCACTGGTTACTGTATATCCAGGGGCTGAGTCGAGACCACTGGTTACTGTATATCCAGGGGCTGAGTCGAGACCATTGGTTACTTTATGTCCAGGGGCTGAGTCGAGACCACTGGTTACTTTATGTCCAGGGGCTGAGTCGAGACCATTGGTTACTGTATATCCAGGGGCTGAGTCGAGACCACTGGGGCTGAGTCGAGACCACTGGTTACTTTATGTCCAGGGGCTGAGTCGAGGCCACTGGTTACTTTATGTCCAGGGGCTGAGTCGAGACCATTGGTTACTGTATATCCAGGGGCTGAATCGAGACCACTGGGGTTGAGTCGAGACCGCTGGTTACTGTATATCCAGGGGCTGAGTCGAGGCCACTGGTTACTGTATATCCAGGGGCTGAGTCGAGACCACTGGTTACTGTATATCCAGGGGCTGAGTCGAGACCACTGGTTACTGTATATCCAGGGGCTGAGTCGAGACCATTGGTTACTTTATGTCCAGGGGCTGAGTCGAGACCACTGGTTACTGTATATCCAGGGGCTGAGTCGAGACCATTGGTTACTTTATGTCCAGGGGCTGAGTCGAGACCACTGGTTACTTTATGTCCAGGGGCTGAGTCGAGACCACTGGGGCTGAGTCGAGACCGCTGGTTACTTTATGTCCAGGGGCTGAGCCGAGACCACTGGTTACTGTATATCCAGGGGCTGAGTCGAGACCACTGGGGCTGAGTTGAGACCACTGGTTACTTTATGTCCAGGGGCTGAGTCGAGGCCACTGGTTACTTTATGTCCAGGGGCTGAGTCGAGACCATTGGTTACTGTATATCCAGGGGCTGAGTCGAGACCACTGGGGCTGAGTCGAGACCGCTGGTTACTTTATGTCCAGGGGCTGAGTCGAGACCACTGGTTACTTTATGTCCAGGGGCTGAGTCGAGACCACTGGTTACTTTATGTCCAGGGGCTGAGTCGAGACCATTGGTTACTGTATATCCAGGGGCTGAGTCGAGACCACTGGGGCTGAGTCGAGACCACTGGTTACTTTATGTCCAGGGGCTGAGTCGAGACCATTGGTTAATGTATATCCAGGGGCTGAATCGAGACCACTGGGGTTGAGTCGAGACCGCTGGTTACTGTATATCCAGGGGCTGAGTCGAGGCCACTGGTTACTGTATATCCAGGGGCTGAGTCGAGACCACTGGTTACTGTATATCCAGGGGCTGAGTCGAGACCATTGGTTACTTTATGTCCAGGGGCTGAGTCGAGACCACTGGTTACTTTATGTCCAGGGGCTGAGTCGAGACCATTGGTTACTGTATATCCAGGGGCTGAGTCGAGACCACTGGGGCTGAGTCGAGACCACTGGTTACTTTATGTCCAGGGGCTGAGTCGAGGCCACTGGTTACTTTATGTCCAGGGGCTGAGTCGAGACCATTGGTTACTGTATATCCAGGGGCTGAATCGAGACCACTGGGGTTGAGTCGAAACCGCTGGTTACTGTATATCCAGGGGCTGAGTCGAGGCCACTGGTTACTGTATATCCAGGGGCTGAGTCGAGACCACTGGTTACTGTATATCCAGGGGCTGAGTCGAGACCACTGGTTACTGTATATCCAGGGGCTGAGTCGAGACCATTGGTTACTTTATGTCCAGGGGCTGAGTCGAGACCACTGGTTACTGTATATCCAGGGGCTGAGTCGAGACCATTGGTTACTTTATGTCCAGGGGCTGAGTCGAGACCACTGGTTACTTTATGTCCAGGGGCTGAGTCGAGACCACTGGGGCTGAGTCGAGACCGCTGGTTACTTTATGTCCAGGGGCTGAGCCGAGACCACTGGTTACTGTATATCCAGGGGCTGAGTCGAGACCACTGGGGCTGAGTTGAGACCACTGGTTACTTTATGTCCAGGGGCTGAGTCGAGGCCACTGGTTACTTTATGTCCAGGGGCTGAGTCGAGACCATTGGTTACTGTATATCCAGGGGCTGAGTCGAGACCACTGGGGCTGAGTCGAGACCGCTGGTTACTTTATGTCCAGGGGCTGAGTCGAGACCACTGGTTACTTTATGTCCAGGGGCTGAGTCGAGACCACTGGTTACTGTATATCCAGGGGCTGAGTCGAGACCACTGGGGCTGAGTCGAGGCCACTGGTTACTTTATGTCCAGGAGCTGAGTCGAGACCACTGGTTACTGTATGTCCAGGGGCTGAGTCGAGACCACTGGTTACTGTATGTCCAGGGGCTGAGTCGAGACCACTGGTTACTTTATGTCCAGGGGCTGAGTCGAGACCATTGGTTACTGTATATCCAGGGGCTGAGTCGAGACCACTGGGGCTGAGTCGAGACCGCTGGTTATTTTATGTCCAGGGGCTGAGTCGAGACCACTGGTTACTTTATGTCCAGGGGCTGAGTCGAGCCCACTGGTTACTTTATGTCCAGGGGCTGAGTCGAGACCATTGGTTACTTTATATCCAGGGGCTGAGTCGAGACCACTGGGGCTGAGTCGAGACCACTGGTTACTTTATGTCCAGGGGCTGAGTCGAGGCCACTGGTTACTTTATGTCCAGGGGCTGAGTCGAGACCATTGGTTAATGTATATCCAGGGGCTGAATCGAGACCACTGGGGTTGAGTCGAGACCGCTGGTTACTGTATATCCAGGGGCTGAGTCGAGGCCACTGGTTACTGTATATCCAGGGGCTGAGTCGAGACCACTGGTTACTGTATATCCAGGGGCTGAGTCGAGACCACTGGTTACTGTATATCCAGGGGCTGAGTCGAGACCATTGGTTACTTTATGTCCAGGGGCTGAGTCGAGACCACTGGTTACTTTATGTCCAGGGGCTGAGTCGAGGCCACTGGTTACTTTATGTCCAGGGGCTGAGTCGAGCCCACTGGTTACTTTATGTCCAGGGGCTGAGTCGAGACCATTGGTTACTTTATATCCAGGGGCTGAGTCGAGACCACTGGGGCTGAGTCGAGACCACTGGTTACTTTATGTCCAGGGGCTGAGTCGAGGCCACTGGTTACTTTATGTCCAGGGGCTGAGTCGAGACCATTGGTTAATGTATATCCAGGGGCTGAATCGAGACCACTGGGGTTGAGTCGAGACCGCTGGTTACTGTATATCCAGGGGCTGAGTCGAGGCCACTGGTTACTGTATATCCAGGGGCTGAGTCGAGACCACTGGTTACTGTATATCCAGGGGCTGAGTCGAGACCACTGGTTACTGTATATCCAGGGGCTGAGTCGAGACCATTGGTTACTTTATGTCCAGGGGCTGAGTCGAGACCACTGGTTACTTTATGTCCAGGGGCTGAGTCGAGGCCACTGGTTACTTTATGTCCAGGGGCTGAGTCGAGACCATTGGTTACTGTATATCCAGGGGCTGAGTCGAGACCACTGGGGCTGAGTCGAGACCACTGGTTACTTTATGTCCAGGGGCTGAGTCGAGGCCACTGGTTACTTTATGTCCAGGGGCTGAGTCGAGACCATTGGTTACTGTATATCCAGGGGCTGAATCGAGACCACTGGGGTTGAGTCGAGACCGCTGGTTACTGTATATCCAGGGGCTGAGTCGAGGCCACTGGTTACTGTATATCCAGGGGCTGAGTCGAGACCACTGGTTACTGTATATCCAGGGGCTGAGTCGAGACCACTGGTTACTGTATATCCAGGGGCTGAGTCGAGACCATTGGTTACTTTATGTCCAGGGGCTGAGTCGAGACCACTGGTTACTGTATATCCAGGGGCTGAGTCGAGACCATTGGTTACTTTATGTCCAGGGGCTGAGTCGAGACCACTGGTTACTTTATGTCCAGGGGCTGAGTCGAGACCACTGGGGCTGAGTCGAGACCGCTGGTTACTTTATGTCCAGGGGCTGAGCCGAGACCACTGGTTACTGTATATCCAGGGGCTGAGTCGAGACCACTGGGGCTGAGTTGAGACCACTGGTTACTTTATGTCCAGGGGCTGAGTCGAGGCCACTGGTTACTTTATGTCCAGGGGCTGAGTCGAGACCATTGGTTACTGTATATCCAGGGGCTGAGTCGAGACCGCTGGGGCTGAGTCGAGACCGCTGGTTACTTTATGTCCAGGGGCTGAGTCGAGACCACTGGTTACTTTATGTCCAGGGGCTGAGTCGAGGCCACTGGTTACTGTATATCCAGGGGCTGAGTCGAGACCACTGGGGCTGAGTCGAGGCCACTGGTTACTTTATGTCCAGGAGCTGAGTCGAGACCACTGGTTACTGTATGTCCAGGGGCTGAGTCGAGACCATTGGGGCTGAGTCGAGTCCACTGGTTACTTTATGTCCAGGGGCTGAGTCGAGACCACTGGTTACTGTATATCCAGGGGCTGAGTCGAGACCACTGGGGCTGAGTCGAGACCGCTGGTTACTTTATGTCCAGGGGCTGAGTCGAGACCACTGGTTACTTTACGTCCAGGGGCTGAGTCGAGACCGCTGGTTACTTTATGTCCAGGGGCTGAGTCGAGACCGCTGGTTACTGTATATCCAGGGGCTGAGTCGAGACCGCTGGTTACTGTATGTCCAGGGGCTGAGTCGAGACCATTGGTTACTGTATATCCAGGGGCTGAGTCGAGACCACTGGGGCTGAGTCGAGACCACTGGTTACTTTATGTCCAGGGGCTGAGTCGAGACCACTGGTTACTGTATGTCCAGGGGCTGAGTCGAGACCATTGGTTACTGTATATCCAGGGGCTGAGTCGAGACCACTGGGGCTGAGTCGAGACCACTGGTTACTTTATGTCCAGGGGCTGAGTCGAGACCACTGGTTACTGTATGTCCAGGGGCTGAGTCGAGACCACTGGTTACTGTATGTCCAGGGGCTGAGTCGAGACCACTGGTTACTTTATGTCCAGGGGCTGAGTCGAGACCACTGGTTACTTTATGTCCAGGGCCTGAGTCGAGACCACTGGGGCTGAGTCGAGACCATTGGTTACTTTATGTCCAGGGGCTGAGTCGAGACCACTGGTTACTGTATGTCCAGGGGCTGCGTCGAGACCACTGGTTACTTTATGTCCAGGGGCTGAGTCGAGACCACTGGTTACTGTATGTCCAGGGGCTGAGTCGAGACCACTGGTTACTTTATGTCCAGGGGCTGAGTCGAGACCACTGGTTACTTTATGTCCAGGGGCTGAGTCGAGACCACTGGGGCTGAGTCGAGACCATTGGTTACTTTATGTCCAGGGGCTGAGTCGAGACCACTGGTTACTGTATGTCCAGGGGCTGAGTCGAGACCACTGGTTACTTTATGTCCAGGGGCTGAGTCGAGACCACTGGTTACTTTACGTCCAGGGGCTGAGTCGAGACCGCTGGTTACTTTATGTCCAGGGGCTGAGTCGAGACCGCTGGTTACTGTATATCCAGGGGCTGAGTCGAGACCGCTGGTTACTGTATGTCCAGAGGCTGAGTCGAGACCATTGGTTACTGTATATCCAGGGGCTGAGTCGAGACCACTGGGGCTGAGTCGAGACCACTGGTTACTGTATGTCCAGGGGCTGAGTCGAGACCATTGGTTACTGTATATCCAGGGGCTGAGTCGAGACCACTGGGGCTGAGTCGAGACCACTGGTTACTGTATGTCCAGGGGCTGAGTCGAGACCACTGGTTACTTTATGTCCAGGGGCTGAGTCGAGACCACTGGTTACTTTATGTCCAGGGCCTGAGTCGAGACCACTGGCGCTGAGTCGAGACCATTGGTTACTTTATGTCCAGGGGCTGAGTCGAGACCACTGGTTACTGTATGTCCAGGGGCTGAGTCGAGACCACTGGTTACTTTATGTCCAGGGGCTGAGTCGAGACCACTGGTTACTGTATGTCCAGGGGCTGAGTCGAGACCACTGGTTACTTTATGTCCAGGGGCTGAGTCGAGACCACTGGTTACTTTATGTCCAGGGGCTGAGTCGAGACCACTGGTTACTTTATGTCCAGGGGCTGAGTCGAGACCACTGGGGCTGAGTCGAGACCATTGGTTACTTTATGTCCAGGGGCTGAGTCGAGACCACTGGTTACTGTATGTCCAGGGGCTGAGTCGAGACCACTGGTTACTTTATGTCCAGGGGCTGAGTCGAGACCGCTGGTTACTGTATGTCCAGGGGCTGAGTCGAGACCATTGGTTACTGTATATCCAGGGGCTGAGTCGAGACCACTGGGGCTGAGTCGAGACCACTGGTTACTTTATGTCCAGGGGCTGAGTCGAGACCACTGGTTACTGTATGTCCAGGGGCTGAGTCGAGACCATTGGTTACTGTATATCCAGGGGCTGAGTCGAGACCACTGGGGCTGAGTCGAGACCATTGGTTACTGTATATCCAGGGGCTGAGTCGAGACCACTGGGGCTGAGTCGAGACCACTGGTTACTTTATGTCCAGGGGCTGAGTCGAGACCACTGGTTACTGTATGTCCAGGGGCTGAGTCGAGACCACTGGTTACTGTATGTCCAGGGGCTGAGTCGAGACCACTGGTTACTTTATGTCCAGGGGCTGAGTCGAGACCACTGGTTACTTTATGTCCAGGGCCTGAGTCGAGACAACTGGGGCTGAGTCGAGACCATTGGTTACTTTATGTCCAGGGGCTGAGTCGAGACCACTGGTTACTGTATGTCCAGGGGCTGAGTCGAGACCACTGGTTACTTTATGTCCAGGGGCTGAGTCGAGACCACTGGTTACTTTATGTCCAGGGGCTGAGTCGAGACCACTGGTTACTTTATGTCCAGGGGCTGAGTCGAGACCACTGGGGCTGAGTCGAGACCATTGGTTACTTTATGTCCAGGGGCTGAGTCGAGACCACTGGTTACTGTATGTCCAGGGGCTGAGTCAAGACCACTGGTTACTGTATGTCCAGGGGCTGAGTCGAGACCACTGGTTACTGTATGTCCAGGGGCTGAGTCGAGACCACTGGTTACTTTATGTCCAGGGGCTGAGTCGAGACCACTGGTTACTTTATGTCCAGGGGCTGAGTCGAGACCACTGGGGCTGAGTCGAGACCACTGGTTACTGTATGTCCAGGGGCTGAGTCGAGACCACTGGTTACTTTATGTCCAGGCACGTTTCTAACACTGACATTACATTCTCCTCTTCTTACTTACCACACCGCCAGAGATAACAGATATCTAAACTAGGACAAAGAGGACACAGGTTTCCTTCTTTAATGCCATGTAAGGTCTATGCTTTGGTGTGATTTTGATTACCACCCCTGGTAGTTCTGTAGAACCACCACCACATTGCGGTTAAACCTCTCACTTCCTCTTCACTCTGTTAGCTGTATAAACTCTCTCCTAACCCACCTCAGAGTCAGACCCAGAGAGCAGGGGTTTGCCTTGCAGGGGAGAGGTGTTAAACTGTGACTGGCTCTTCCTTCTTACCAAATAAATGTTCAAACCAAGACCTTATGACGACAGATATCCTCCTGCCTTTTGGATAGCATATGCCCCCTAGTGGATGAAAGCTATAACTACATCCTTGCCAGAAGAACACTGTCCTATTGAAAGAGTTGAGGAACTAAATACAATACAAGATCAGAACAGCTAGGTAGGCCTTCTACAATGATGAAATCAAACCACTGAAAAAATAATAATAAATCCAGCTAAATGGCACGAGGAACTCAAGGCTTTAGCCAACATCTCCAAGTTTGTGCCCTCCTTCCACATTGCGGGCCAGATGATGGCAGAGGAATAGCACCGAGGAACTTGAAGCTCTCGACCCGCTCCTCTACAGCTTAGTGATGTGGATGGGGGCGTGCTCGCCCCTCCGTTTCCTGTGGTCCACGATCGGCTCTTTTGTTTTGCTGACGTTGAGGGAGAGGTTGTTGTCCTGGCGCCACACCGCCAGGTCTCTGACCTCCTCCCTGTAGGCTGTCTCATCACACCACACCGCCAGGTCTCTGACCTCCTCCCTATAGGCTCACACCACACTGCCAGGTCTCTGACCTCCTCCCTGTAGGCTCACACCACACCGCCAGGTCTCTGACCTCCTCCCTGTAGACTCACACCACACCGCCAGGTCTCTGACCTCCTCCCTATAGGCTCACACCACACTGCCAGGTCTCTGACCTCCTCCCTGTAGACTCACACCACACTGCCAGGTCTCTGACCTCCTCCCTATAGGCTGTCTCATCACACCACACCGCCAGGTCTCTGACCTCCTCCCTGTAGGCTCACACCACACTACCAGAGATAACAGATATCTAAACTAGGGCAAAGAGGACATAGGTTTCCTTCTTTAATGCCATATCAGGTCTATGCTTTGGTGTGATTTTGATTACCACCCCTGGTAGTTCTGTGGAACCACCACCACATTGCGGTTTAACCTCTCACTTCCTCTTCACTTTGTTAGCTGTATAAACTCTCTCCTAACCCACCTCAGAGTCAGACCCAGAGAGCAGGGGTTTGCCTTGCAGGGGAGAGGTGTTAAACTGTGACTGGCTGCCTGATTGTATGATGGCGCTGGAGCACAAGGCAGACGTTTTACGTGCCTCAAACGGATTGTTTTTTGTTGTTGGTTTATCTGCGTTGTTTGTAACTTATTTTTAAACTTATTTTGTACATAATGTTGCCGCTACCATCTCTTATGACCGAAAATAACTTCTTGACATCAAGACTGCGATTACTCACCAAGGACTAGCAGAATCCTTTTTCTTCTTTCACGACTCTGACGAGCCCGAGGCGGAGGATATCCCTTGGGAACAGGCTCCGACCCCTGAGATCTGCGTGAAGAGGAGGCGGAGAAAGAGGGGCCGGAGAGCGGGCTGCCTTCTGAGAATTTGAAGGCGATGGAATAAACTCCAACTTCCCTCAATTCTGCTAGCAAACATCCAATAAAATGGACGAGTTATGTGGAAGATTAAACTACCAACAGGACATTAAAAACTGTAACATCTTATGCTTCACGGAGTCGTGGCTGAACGACGACAGTATCAACATACATACAGCTGGCTGGTTATACGATGTACCGGCAGGATAGAACAGCGGCGTCTGGTAAGACAAGGGGCAGCGAACTATGTATTTTTGTAAATAACAGCTGGTGCACGATATCTAAGGAGGTGTCAAGCTATTGCTCGCCTGAGGTAGAGTATATCATGATAAGCTGTAGACCACACTACCTACCGAGAGAGTTCTCATCTGTATTCTTCCTAGCTGTTTACATACCACCTCAGTTAGAGGTTGGCACTAAGACAGCATTGGATGAGCTGTATTCCTCCATAAGCAAACAAGAAAACGCTCACCCAGTGGCGGCGCTCCTGGTAGCCGGAGACTTTAATGCAGGGAAACTTAAATCAGTTTTACCAATTTTCTATGTTAAATGTGCAACCAGAGGGAAAATAACTCTGGACCACCTTTCCTCTACACACAGAGACAAATACAAAGCTCTCCCTCCATTTGGCAAATCTGACCATAATTCCATCCTCCTGATTCCTGCTTACAAGCAAACATTAAAGCAGGAAGCACCAGTAACTAGATCAATAAAAAATTGGTCAGATGAAGCAGATGCTACAGGACTGTTTTGCTAGCACAGACTGGAATATGTTCCGGGATTCCTCCAATAGCATTGAGGAGTACACCACATCAGTCATTGGCTTCATCAATAATTGCATCGATGACATCGTCCCCACAGTGACCGTACGTACATACCCCAACCAGAAGCCATGGATTACAGGCAGCATCCTCATTGAGCTAAAGGCTAGAGCTGCCGCTTTCAAAGAGCGGGATTCTAACCCGGAAGCTTATAAGAAATCCCCCTATGCCCTCTGACGAACCATCAAACAGGCAAAGCGCCAATACAGGACTAAGATCGAGTCGTACTACACTGGCTCCGACGCTCGCCGGATGTGGCAGGGCTTGCAAACCATGATAGACTACAAAGGGAATTACAGCTGGGAGCTGCCCAATGACACGAGCCTACCAGACGAGCTAAACTACTTCTATGTTCGCTTCGAGGCAAGTAACACTGAAACATGCATGAGAGCACCAGCTGTACCGGAAGACTGTGTGATCACGCTCTCCGCAGCCGATGTGAGTAAGACCTTGAGACAGATCAACATTCACAAGGCCGCAGGGCCAGACGGATTACAAGGACATGTACTGCGAGCATGCGCTGACCAACTAGCAAGTGTCTTCACTGACATGTTCAACCTCTCCCTGTCTGAGTCTGTAATACCAACATGTTTTAAGCAGACCACCATAGTGCCTGTGCCCAAGAACACTAAGGTAACCTGCCTAAATGACTACCGACCCGTAGCACTCACGTCTGTAGCCACGAAGACATAGACATGAAGTGCTTTGAAAGGCTGGTCATGGTTCACAACAACACCATCCTCCCAGAAACCATAGACCCACTCCAATAGCATACCGCCCCAACAGATCCACATATGATGCAATGTCTATTTCACTTCACACTGCTCCAAAACCGCCATAAAAAAGCCAGACTATAGTTTGCAACTGCACATGGGGACAAAGATCGTACCTTTTGGAGAAATGTCCTCTGGTCTGATGAAACAAAAATAGAACTGTTTGGCCATAATGACCATCGTTGTGTTTGGAGGAAAAGGGGGGAGACTTGCAAGCCGAAGAACACCATCCCAACTGTGAAGCACGGGGGTAGCAGCATCATGTTGTGGGGGTGTTTTGCTGCAGGAGGGACTAGTGCACTTCACAAAATAGATGGCATCATGAGGTAGGAAAATTATGTGGAAATATTGAAGCAACATCTTAAGACATCAATCAGGAAGTTAAAGCTTGGTCGTAAATGGGTCTTCCAAATGGACAATGACCCCAAGCATACTTCCAAAGCAAAACGGCTTAAGGACAACAAAGTCAAGGTAATGGAGTGGCCATCACAAAGCCCTGACCTCAATCCTATAGAAAATGTGTGGGCAGAACTGAAAAAGTGTGTGTGAGCAAGGAGGCCTACAAACCTGACTCTGTTATACCAGCTCTGTCAGGAGGAATGGGCCAAAATTCACCCAACTTATTGTGGGATGCTTGTGGAAGGCTACCCGAAATGTTTGACCCAAGTTAAACAATTTAATGGCAATGCTAACAATTACTAATTGAGTGTATGTAAACTTCTGACCCACTGGGAATGTGATGGAATAAATAAAAGCTGAAATAAATCATTCTCTCTACTATTATTCTGACATTTCACATTCTTAAAATAAAGTGGTGATCCTAACTGACCTGAGACAGGTAATTTTTACTAGGATTAAATGTCAGGAATTGTGAAAAACTGAGTTTAAATGTATTTGTCGAAGGTGTATGTAAAACTTCCGACTTCAACTGTACAAAGTAAAAACAACCATTACACAGTGGAATTTAAAAACGGTCAAATTTCCAATTTGATCTTTAAAGGAAGAGAATGCACGGTATTTGGGCCTGGCTTTGTCAATAATAAAATGGATACATTGATTGAATCTGGTCGTTAACCTGCACAGTAAACTCAGCGTCTGTGAATGCAATGACATATCGGCTGCGTCTCAAACTGCCACCTTATCCTCTACATGGTGTACTACGTTGCACCAGAGCTCTATGGGTCCTCGTTCTAAAGAAGTGCACTATATTAGAGACTAGGAGGCCATTCTGGACACAGATCCATTATAGTTTGGGAACACATATTGTTGTTGTACATAATGTCATTCAGCGACAGCGAGAGTGGGTGTGTTGTGGTTTTACAAAGCCCCCCCCTCTTCCTCTTCCTCCTCTGGGCTTCTGTCTGAGGTAAAAACACGTTTCCTAACATCAGGGTGAATCAGAAACGCTCTGCCGTCACTTCAGGGATGAAGAAGGCATGGATGGAATGTAACGTGTGGATGACAGCGGTCCTCCTGTCATTATACCTTTCAGATCATGTACTGACTGAACAACTTCCCGACTGCGAAGGTGAGATCGAGATATGATGTCATTTATTCACTCGTTTCTAGAGAAGGAAGATTGTTTTTCTATGATGCATCAATAAGTTGTCACGTCGACTGCGTTATGACCTGTCTTTCATGGAAACTAAAATACCTTATATTCTGTTAGTTGAGTTGTCATTCTTTTTTTCTTTTTTTTTAAAGAAGAACATTCTGAGATGATAAATGAGACGAAGAAAAGTTTTTTAACGGCTCTCATGACAGTGATTTAGGAACAACATGTTGTACAAAGCAGCATGTTCTGGGCTGTAGTGAATGTTGTGGGGCTGTAGTGAATGTTGTGCGGCTGTAGTGAATGTTGTGGGGCTGTAGTGAATGCTGTGGGGCTGTAGTGAATGTTGTGGGGCTGTAGTGAATGTTGTGGGGCTGTAGTGAATGTTGTGGAGCTGTAGTGAATGTTGTGGGGCTGTAGTGAATGTTGTGGGGCTGTAGTGAATGTTGTGGGGCTGTAGTGAATGATGTGGGGCTGTAGTGAATGCTGTGGGGCTGTAGTGAATGTTGTGGGGCTGTAGTGAATGCTGTGGGGCTGTAGTGAATGCTGTGGGGCTGTAGTGAATGTTGTGGGGCTGTAGTGAATGTTGTGGGGCTGTGGTGAATGTTGTGGGGCTGTAGTGAATGTTGTGCGGCTGTCGTGAATGTTGTGGGGCTGTAGTGAATGCTTTGGGGCTGTAGTGAATGTTGTGCGGCTGTAGTGAATGTTGTGGGGCTGTAGTGAATGCTGTGGGGCTGTAGTGAATGTTGTGCGGCTGTAGTGAATGGATATACTGTAGTGAATGTTGTGCGGCTGTAGTGAATGGATATACTGTAGTGAATGTTGTGGGGCTGTAGTGAATGCTGTGGGGCTGTAGTGAATGTTGTGCGGCTGTAGTGAATGGATATATTGTAGTGAATGCTGTGCGGCTGTAGTGAATGGATATACTGTAGTGAATGTTGTGGGGCTGTAGTGAATGGATATACTGTAGTGAATGCTGTGGGGCTGTAGTGAATGTTGTGGGGCTGTAGTGAATGGATATACTGTAGTGAATGCTGTGAGGCTGTAGTGAATGGATATACTGTAGTGAATGCTGTGGGGCTGTAGTGAATGCTGTGGGGCTGTAGTGAATGGATATACTGTAGTGAATGCTGTGAGGCTGTAGTGAATGGATATACTGTAGTGAATGCTGTGGGGCTGTAGTGAATGCTGTGAGGCTGTAGTGAATGGATATACTGTAGTGAATGTTGTGCGGCTGTAGTGAATGGATATACTGTAGTGAATGATGTGGGGCTGTAGTGAATGTTGTGGGGCTGTAGTGAATGTTGTGGGGCTGTAGTGAATGCTTTGGGGCTGTAGTGAATGCTTTGGGGCTGTAGTGAATGGATATACTGTAGTGAATGATGTGGGGCTGTAGTGAATGTTGTGGGGCTGTAGTGAATGTTGTGGGGCTGTAGTGAATGCTTTGGGGCTGTAGTGAATGCTTTGGGGCTGTAGTGAATGGATATACTGTAGTGAATGATGTGGGGCTGTAGTGAATGTTGTGGGGCTGTAGTGAATGTTGTGGGGCTGTAGTGAATGCTTTGGGGCTGTAGTGAATGTTGTGGGGCTGTAGTGAATGGATATACTGTAGTGAATGCTTTGGGGCTGTAGTGAATGCTTTGGGGCTGTAGTGAATGTTGTGGGGCTGTAGTGAATGATGTGGGGCTGTAGTGAATGATGTGGGGCTGTAGTGAATGTTGTGGGGCTGTAGTGAATGGATATACTGTAGTGAATGCTTTGGGGCTGTAGTGAATGCTTTGGGGCTGTAGTGAATGCTTTGGGGCTGTAGTGAATGGATATACTGTAGTGAATGATGTGGGGCTGTAGTGAATGTTGTGGGGCTGTAGTGAATGTTGTGGGGCTGTAGTGAATGCTTTGGGGCTGTAGTGAATGTTGTGGGGCTGTAGTGAATGGATATACTGTAGTGAATGTTGTGGGGCTGTAGTGAATGCTGTGGGGCTGTAGTGAATGTTGTGCGGCTGTAGTGAATGGATATACTGTAGTGAATGTTGTGGGGCTGTAGTGAATGCTGTGGGGCTGTAGTGAATGCTGTGGGGCTGTAGTGAATGGATATACTGTAGTGAATGCTTTGGGGCTGTAGTGAATGCTTTGGGGCTGTAGTGAATGTTGTGGGGCTGTAGTGAATGGATATACTGTAGTGAATGCTGTGCGGCTGTAGTGAATGGATATACTGTAGTGAATGCTGTGGGGCTGTAGTGAATGCTTTGGGGCTGTAGTGAATGGATATACTGTAGTGAATGTTGTGCGGCTGTAGTGAATGGATATACTGTAGTGAATGATGTGGGGCTGTAGTGAATGTTGTGGGGCTGTAGTGAATGCTGTGGGGCTGTAGTGAATGCTTTGGGGCTGTAGTGAATGTTGTGGGGCTGTAGTGAATGGATATACTGTAGTGAATGTTGTGGGGCTGTAGTGAATGGATATACTGTAGTGAATGTTGTGCGGCTGTAGTGAATGGATATACTGTAGTGAATGCTGTGGGGCTGTAGTGAATGCTTTGGGGCTGTAGTGAATGGATATACTGTAGTGAATGTTGTGCGGCTGTAGTGAATGGATATACTGTAGTGAATGATGTGGGGCTGTAGTGAATGTTGTGGGGCTGTAGTGAATGTTGTGGGGCTGTAGTGAATGCTGTGGGGCTGTAGTGAATGCTTTGGGGCTGTAGTGAATGTTGTGGGGCTGTAGTGAATGGATATACTGTAGTGAATGCTTTGGGGCTGTAGTGAATGTTGTGGGGCTGTAGTGAATGTTGTGGGGCTGTAGTGAATGCTTTGGGGCTGTAGTGAATGCTTTGGGGCTGTAGTGAATGGATATACTGTAGTGAATGATGTGGGGCTGTAGTGAATGTTGTGGGGCTGTAGTGAATGTTGTGGGGCTGTAGTGAATGCTTTGGGGCTGTAGTGAATGCTTTGGGGCTGTAGTGAATGGATATACTGTAGTGAATGTTGTGGGGCTGTAGTGAATGATGTGGGGCTGTAGTGAATGTTGTGGGGCTGTAGTGAATGTTGTGGGGCTGTAGTGAATGGATATACTGTAGTGAATGCTTTGGGGCTGTAGTGAATGCTTTGGGGCTGTAGTGAATGGATATACTGTAGTGAATGATGTGGGGCTGTAGTGAATGTTGTGGGGCTGTAGTGAATGTTGTGGGGCTGTAGTGAATGTTGTGGGGCTGTAGTGAATGGATATACTGTAGTTTACTCCTATACTTGGTATTTACATTCTGTTTGTTTCTTGTTACAGTATCAGGTGGGTTATAATGATCACAAATCTCCAATGTTTCATACAACATTGAGATGGGAGGGATGGCTGGATTGTAAAATACATTGTCATGTTGAATGTTGAATGTTCCCGTCACAGATGGGTTAATTATATCTTCATATACAAACCAGATTCAAGTTCAGAGATCCATTTTTAAAAGCCACTTCCTGACTGAGAAAACGGGGGCTGTGTGATGTGAGGCGTAAACAACCGCTGCACTCTGGTTCTCCGCACGTCTTATGTGTCACAAACTAGTACGCTACTGCACACTGAGTGGACAAAACATTAAGAACACCTGCTCTTTCCGTGACAGAGACTGACCAGGTGAAAGCTATGATCCCGTATTGATGTCACGTTACATCCACTTAAAATCAGTGTAGATGAAGGGAGAGGAGACGGGTTAAAGCGTTAATGTCTGGTATACTCCTCTATATATCCTCCTCTACAGACGATCTGTGGTGAAGTTTCCCCTACGTACAAATCAAAGAGCAGTTTACCCCCCCCCCCCCCCCCAATTCGTAACCATTTTTTTGTAGGAGGAAATGCAAGACTGACCCGGGATCAGCTTCTAGAGGCAACTTCGTCCCCGACACCTCTACAGGCCGTCCAGATTACTGGCGTCACTCCTCCCCCGACAGGATTGATTCCCCAACAGTGCATGTAGCTGGTGGGATATGAACTCCGGTCTTCCTGCTTGGGGAAACCAAATGTCTTAACCATATTTGGGCCAATGGGCAGGGCTCTGAATTAATAATTTTTCATCGGGTAGGACATCGGTGTTTCCAACAAACAAAAAAAAGTCTGGAGACCAACACCAAATCTAGGAGCACCAGATGTTTTTAATTGACTGAGATATAGCATATTGGACCTATATGAATTATAGCTACTTTTGAAGCACATGTTGTGCTCTAGAAACAGTATTTTTTGGAGGGGGGGGATCAAAGTTTTTATTTGGCTTTTAAGATAATACAGACAAACAGGCAGATGGCAAGACACCGATCCACATCAAACCCACCACAAGCCCCCATACTGATACTGATCCACATCTAACCCACCACAAGCCCCCATGCCGATCCACATCAAACCCACCCCAAACCCCCATGCCGATCCACATCAAACCCACCACAAGCCCCCATACTGACACCGATCCACATCAAACCCACCCCAAGCCCCCATGCCGATCCACATCAAACCCACCACAAGCCCCCATGCTGATACCGATCCACATCAAACCCACCACAAGCCCCCATGTTGATACCGATCCACATCAAACCCACCACAAGCCCCCATGCTGATACCGATCCACATCAAACCCACCACAAGCCCCCATGCCGATCCACATCAAACCCACCACAAGCCCCCATGCTGATACCGATCCACATCAAACCCACCCCAAGCCCCCATACTGATACCGATCCACATCAAACCCACCCCAAGCCCCCATGCTGATACCGATCCACATCAAACCCACCCCAAGCCCCCATACTGATACCGATCCACATCAAACCCACCCCAAGCCCCCATACTGATACCGATCCACATCAAACCCACCCCAAGCCCCCATACTGATACCGATCCACATCAAACCCACCCCAAGCCCCCATGCTGACACCGATCCACATCAAACCCACCACAAGCCCCCATGCTGATACCGATCCACATCAAACCCACCCCAAGCCCCCATACTTACAAACTCATATTTAAAGCCTCAGTCAGCATTTGAAACAATAACAAAGCGTTTCAAATCAAATTTTATTGGTCACATACACATGGTTAGCAGATGTTATTGGTCACATACACATGGTTAGCAGATGTTATTGGTCACATACACATGGTTAGCAGATGTTAATGGTCACATACACATGGTTAGCAGATGTTATTGGTCACATACACATGGTTAGCAGATGTTATTGGTCACATACACATGGTTAGCAGATGTTATTGGTCACATACACATGGTTAGCAGATGTTAATGGTCACATACACATGGTTAGCAGATGTTATTGGTCACATACACATGGTTAGCAGATGTTATTGGTCACATACACATGGTTAGCAGATGTTAATGGTCACATACACATGGTTAGCAGATGTTATTGGTCACATACACATGGTTAGCAGATGTTATTGGTCAGATACACATGGTTAGCAGATGTTATTGGTCACATACACATGGTTAGCAGATGTTATTGGTCAGATACACATGGTTAGCAGATGTTATTGGTCACATACACATGGTTAGCAGATGTTATTGGTCACATACACATGGTTAGCGGATGTTATTGGTCACATGGTTAGCAGATGTTATTGGTCACATACACATGGTTAGCATATGTTATTGGTCACATACACATGGTTAGCAGATGTTATTGGTCACATACACATGGTTAGCAGATGTTATTGGTCAGATACACATGGTTAGCAGATGTTATTGGTCACATACACATGGTTAGCAGATGTTATTGGTCAGATACACATGGTTAGCAGATGTTATTGGTCACATACACATGGTTAGCAGATGTTATTGGTCACATACACATGGTTAGCATATGTTATTGGTCACATACACATGGTTAGCAGATGTTATTGGTCACATACACATGGTTAGCAGATGTTATTGGTCACATGGTTAGCAGATGTTATTGGTCACATACACATGGTTAGCATATGTTATTGGTCACATACACATGGTTAGCAGATGTTATTGGTCACATACACATGGTTAGCGGATGTTATTGGTCACATGGTTAGCAGATGTTAATGGTCACATACACATGGTTAGCATATGTTATTGGTCACATACACATGGTTAGCAGATGTTATTGGTCCATACACATGGTTAGCAGATGTTAATGGTCACATACACATGGTTAGCAGATGTTATTGATCACATACACATGGTTAGCAGATGTTATTGATCACATACACATGGTTAGCAGATATTAAAGCGAGTGTAGAGAAATGCTTGTGCTTCTAGTTCCGACAATGCAGTAATAACCAACAAGTAATCTAACCTAACAATTCCACAACTACTACCTTATACACACAAGTGTAAAGGGATAAAGAATATGTACATAAAGATATATGAATGAGTGATGGTACAGAACGGCATAGGCAAGATGCAGTAGATGGTATAGTGTACAGTCTATACATATGAGATGAGTAATGTAGGGTATGTAAACATAAAGTGGCATAGTTTAAAGTGGCTAGTGATACATTTATTACATAAATTTTTCCATTATTAAAGTGGCTGGAGTTGAGTCAGTATGTTGGCAGCAGCCACTCAATGTTAGTGATGGCTGTTTAACAGTCTGATGGCCTTGAGATAGAAGCTGTTTTTCAGTCTCTCGGTCCCTGCTTTGATGCACCTGTACTGACCTCGCCTTCTGGATGATAGCAGGGTGAACAGGCAGTGGCTCGGGTGGTTGTTGTCCTTGATGATCTTTATGGCCTTCCTGTGACATTGGGTGGTGTAGGCGTCCTGGAGGGCAGGTAGTTTCCCCCCGGTGATGCGTAGTGCAGACCTCACTACCCTCTGGAGAGCCTTACGGTTGTGGGCGGAGCAGTTGCCGTACCAGGCGGTGATACAGCCCGACAGGATGCTCTCGATCGTGCATCTGTAAAAGTTTGTGAGTGTTTTAGGTGACAAGCCAAATTTCTTCAGCCTCCTGAGGTTGAAGAGGCGCTGCTGCGCCTTCTTCACCACGCTGTCTGTGTGGGTGGACCATTTCAGTTTGTCCGTGATGTGTACGCCGAGGAACTTAAAACTTTCCACCCTCTCCACTACTGTCCCGTCAATGTGGATAGGGGGGTGCTCCCTCTGCTGTTTCCAGTGTGTTTAGACAGACAGAACCTCACCCAGAGAGCAGTACATGTCAGTTTGTTAGACAGAACCTCACCCAGAGAGCTGTACATGTCAGTGTGTCAGACAGACAGAACCTCACCCAGAGAGCTGTGCATGTCAGTGTGTCAGACAGACAGAACCTCACCCAGAGAGCTGTACATGTCAGTTTGTTAGACAGAACCTCACCCAGAGAGCTGTACATGTCAGTGTGTCAGACAGACAGAACCTCACCCAGAGAGCTGTACATGTCAGTGTGTCAGACAGACAGAACCTCACCCAGAGAGCTGTGCATGTCAGTGTGTCAGACAGACAGAACCTCACCCAGAGAGCTGTACATGTCAGTTTGTTAGACAGAACCTCACCCAGAGAGCTGTACATGTCAGTGTGTCAGACAGACAGAACCTCACCCAGAGAGCTGTACATGTCAGTGTGTCAGACAGACAGAACCTCACCCAGAGAGCTGTACATGTCAGTTTGTTAGACAGAACCTCACCCAGAGAGCTGTGCATGTCAGTGTGTCAGACAGACAGAACCTCACCCAGAGAGCTGTACATGTCAGTGTGTCAGACAGACAGAACCTCACCCAGAGAGCTGTACATGTCAGTTTGTTAGACAGAACCTCACCCAGAGAGCTGTACATGTCAGTGTGTTAGACAGACAGAACCTCACCCAGAGAGCTGTACATGTCAGTGTGTTAGACAGAACCTCACCCAGAGAGCTGTGCATGTCAGTGTGTCAGACAGACAGAACCTCACCCAGAGAGCTGTACATGTCAGTTTGTTAGACAGAACCTCACCCAGAGAGCTGTGCATGTCAGTGTGTCAGACAGACAGAACCTCACCCAGAGAGCTGTACATGTCAGTGTGTCAGACAGACAGAACCTCACCCAGAGAGCTGTACATGTCAGTTTGTTAGACAGAACCTCACCCAGAGAGCTGTACATGTCAGTGTGTTAGACAGACAGAACCTCACCCAGAGAGCTGTACATGTCAGTGTGTTAGACAGAACCTCACCCAGAGAGCTGTACATGTCAGTTTGTTAGACAGAACCTCACCCAGAGAGCTGTACATGTCAGTGTGTTAGACAGACAGAACCTCACCCAGAGAGCTGTACATGTCAGTGTGTTAGACAGAACCTCACCCAGAGAGCTGTACATGTCAGTGTGTTAGACAGACAGAACCTCACCCAGAGAGCTGTACATGTCAGTTTGTTAGACAGAACCTCACCCAGAGAGCTGTACATGTCAGTGTGTCAGACAGACAGAACCTCACCCAGAGAGCTGTACATGTCAGTGTGTCAGACAGACAGAACCTCACCCAGAGAGCTGTACATGTCAGTGTGGTTAGACAGAACCTCACCCAGAGAGCTGTACATGTCAGTTTGTTAGACAGAACCTCACCCAGAGAGCTGTGCATGTCAGTGTGTCAGACAGACAGAACCTCACCCAGAGAGCTGTACATGTCAGTTTGTTAGACAGAACCTCACCCAGAGAGCTGTGCATGTCAGTGTGTTAGACAGACAGAACCTCACCCAGAGAGCTGTACATGTCAGTGTGTCAGACAGACAGAACCTCACCCAGAGAGCTGTACATGTCAGTGTGTCAGACAGAACCTCACCCAGAGAGCTGTACATGTCAGTGTGTCAGACAGACAGAACCTCACCCAGAGAGCTGTACATGTCAGTGTGTTAGACAGACAGAACCTCACCCAGAGAGCTGTGCATGTCAGTTTGTTAGACAGAACCTCACCCAGAGAGCTGTACATGTCAGTGTGTCAGACAGAACCTCACCCAGAGAGCTGTGCATGTCAGTGTGTCAGACAGACAGAACCTCACCCAGAGAGCTGTACATGTCAGTGTGTCAGACAGAACCTCACCCAGAGAGCTGTACATGTCAGTGTGTCAGACAGACAGAACCTCACCCAGAGAGCTGTACATGTCAGTGTGTTAGACAGAACCTCACCCAGAGAGCTGTACATGTCAGTGTGTCAGACAGACAGAACCTCACCCAGAGAGCTGTACATGTCAGTGTGTCAGACAGACAGAACCTCACCCAGAGAGCTGTACATGTCAGTGTGTCAGACAGACAGAACCTCACCCAGAGAGCTGTACATGTCAGTGTGTCAGACAGACAGAACCTCACTCAGAGAGCTGTACATGTCAGTGTGTCAGACAGACAGAACCTGGTTAGACAGACAGAACCTCACCCAGAGAGCTGTACATGTCAGTTTGTTAGACAGAACCTCACCCAGAGAGCTGTACATGTCAGTTTGTTAGACAGAACCTCACCCAGAGAGCTGTACATGTCAGTGTGTCAGACAGACAGAACCTCACCCAGAGAGCAGTACATGTCAGTTTGTTAGACAGAACCTCACCCAGAGAGCTGTACATGTCAGTGTGTCAGACAGACAGAACCTCACCCAGAGAGCTGTACATGTCAGTTTGTTAGACAGAACCTCACCCAGAGAGCTGTACATGTCAGTGTGTCAGACAGACAGAACCTCACCCAGAGAGCTGTACATGTCAGTGTGTCAGACAGACAGAACCTCACCCAGAGAGCTGTACATGTCAGTGTGTTAGACAGACAGAACCTCACCCAGAGAGCTGTGCATGTCAGTTTGTTAGACAGAACCTCACCCAGAGAGCTGTACATGTCAGTGTGTCAGACAGAACCTCACCCAGAGAGCTGTGCATGTCAGTGTGTCAAACAGACAGAACCTCACCCAGAGAGCTGTACATGTCAGTGTGTCAGACAGAACCTCACCCAGAGAGCTGTACATGTCAGTGTGTCAGACAGACAGAACCTCACCCAGAGAGCTGTACATGTCAGTGTGTTAGACAGAACCTCACCCAGAGAGCTGTACATGTCAGTGTGTCAGACAGACAGAACCTCACCCAGAGAGCTGTACATGTCAGTGTGTCAGACAGACAGAACCTCACCCAGAGAGCTGTACATGTCAGTGTGTCAGACAGACAGAACCTCACCCAGAGAGCTGTACATGTCAGTGTGTCAGACAGACAGAACCTCACTCAGAGAGCTGTACATGTCAGTGTGTCAGACAGACAGAACCTGGTTAGACAGACAGAACCTCACCCAGAGAGCTGTACATGTCAGTTTGTTAGACAGAACCTCACCCAGAGAGCTGTACATGTCAGTGTGTCAGACAGACAGAACCTCACCCAGAGAGCAGTACATGTCAGTTTGTTAGACAGAACCTCACCCAGAGAGCTGTACATGTCAGTGTGTCAGACAGACAGAACCTCACCCAGAGAGCTGTACATGTCAGTTTGTTAGACAGAACCTCACCCAGAGAGCTGTACATGTCAGTGTGTCAGACAGAACCTCACCCAGAGAGCTGTACATGTCAGTGTGTCAGACAGACAGAACCTCACCCAGAGAGCTGTACATGTCAGTGTGTCAGACAGACAGAACCTCACCCAGAGAGCTGTACATGTCAGTGTGTCAGACAGAACCTCACCCAGAGAGCTGTACATGTCAGTGTGTCAGACAGACAGAACCTCACCCAGAGAGCTGTACATGTCAGTGTGTCAGACAGACAGAACCTCACCCAGAGAGCTGTACATGTCAGTGTGTCAGACAGACAGAACCTAACACTAACCAACCTGACAGAACATGAGAGGATCTGCAGAGAAGAATGGGAGAAACTCCCCAAATACAGGTGTGCCAAGCTTGTAGCGTCATACCCAAGAAGACTCCAGGCTGTAATCGCTGCCAAAGGTGCTTCAACAAAGTACTGAGTAAAGGGTCTGAATACTTATGTAAATGTCATATTTCATTTTTTATTTTTTATTTATACAGATTATTTATACAGATCATTTATTTTTATTTATACAGCTAAAATTACAAAAAAAAACTTAATGTGCCGAAAATATATTAAAAGCATACTTTTCAAAAATGCCATATAACTAGCATCCTTTTCCTCAGCTGAAGTTGTGATTTATATTATTGTTCCTCATATTTAGCTTGTTCAAATATTTTGTTCATTTTATCAGCTTAATAATGTTGTACTTTTAATTACACATTAACCTGGGAAGTGACAGGCCACGTCTGGAGAGGACGGAGAAAACTTAATCGGTATCGTCATCATAATGGAAACTCACACGTCGTGTGTAGCGGTGTGTTAGACAGAACCTCACCCACAGCTTCCTGTCCACAGGGTGTGTACTTTTACATCGAGCTGCCTCACGCTGCAGAAACAGGAGATTGGCTCTTACCCTATTGGCCGTCCTGGCTCGTCCTGGCTCACTTAACCCACCCTCCTGTTTCCCCATACAGACAGACCTCTGTACATCCAGCGTGTGTCACTCGACAGCAGAGTGTCCATCTCCTGCCCCAACATGACAGGGGAGGATCTGAGCTTCCACCTGTCGTTGAACCAGTCCCTCGTTCACACCACAGTGCTCAAGAGGAACCAGATCCACACCAGAACCAACCAACCAGACACCTGGGCCCAGTTCTATCTAGTTGACCAAAATCTGAACCAGAACTTGACCAACCGCTATGTGTTTACGGTCAACAGCACAGGCCTGTACACCTGCATAGCAGAAAGGAGGAGGTCTCCCCCGCCTTATCAAGAGGACTCTGTTCAGACTCTACTGATTGAAGGTAAGGGACCGTCTACAAAGCAGTTGTACTGTTCAGACTCTACTGATTGAAGGTAAGGGACCGTCTATAAAGCAGTTGTACTGTTCAGACTCTACTGATTGAAGGTAAGGGACCGTCTACAAAGCAGTTGTACTGTTCAGACTCTACTGATTGAAGGTAAGGGACCGTCTACAAAGCAGTTGTACTGCACCAATGAACTAGCCTGGTCCCAGGGCTGTTTGTTTTCTTGACACCTCGATTGCCGTCATTAATAATGGATGACAGGGAGTTGGTATGAAAGCACAAACAGTTTGAAAATGAAAGTGACGTGGTCAAGGTACACAATATCCCTGGTGAAGCCTGGTTGTGGCTGGGCTGTGAAGTGGATGAATTATGGCTTCTTATTTCTGGTTTCTACTGCGTTCTGATTGGTTCACAGAGAAGCGGTGTCTGACACACCGAGATCCACTGGTGAATCAAGGTCAAGATCCTCTGGTCAACCAGAGTTGTGCAGATGTTCCTAAACCCCTCCCCCTGTGTCCGTTATTGGTGGGATGTGGGTTTCTTCTCTACAGCATCATCATCACCATCATCGCCATCGTCCTCAGGGTCAGTTTTCATTTCATGTTATTGACCCTGACCCTAACACAATGACTGTGTACCTGACCCTAACACTGACCCTAACCCTAACCCTGAACCTGACCCTAACACTGACCCTGACCCTAACCCTGAGAGTCTGGTCACTCCATTTATTATTATACATTTACATTTAAGTCATTTAGCAGACGCTCTTATCCAGAGCGACTTACATTTAACCTTTATTTAACTAGGCAAGTCAGTTAAGAACAAACTCTTATTTACAATGACGGCCTAGGAACAGTAGGTTAACTGCCTTGTTCAGGGGCAGAACGACAGATTTGTACCTTGTCAGCTCGGGGATTTGAACTTGCAACCTTTCGGTTATAGCCAAGAAAGTCCACTCTGAAACATCTGTTATCCAGGGAGTCCAGGGAGTCCAGGGGGTCCAGGGAGTCCAGGGAGTCCAGGGAGTCCAGGGAGTCCAGGGAGTCCAGGGAATACAGGGAGTCCAGGGAGTCCAGGGAGTCCAGGGGGTCCAGGGAGTCCAGGGGGTCCAGGGAGTCCAGGGAGTCCAGGGAGTCCAGGGAGTCCAGGGGGTCCAGGGAGTCCAGGGGGTCCAGGGAGTCCAGGGAGTCCTGGGAGTCCAGGGAGTCCAGGGAGTCCAGGGAGTCCAGGGAGTCCTGGGAGTCCAGGGGGTCCAGGGAGTCCAGGGAGTCCAGGGAGTCCAGGGAGTCCAGGGGGTCCAGGGAGTCCAGGGAATACAGGGAGTCCAGGGAGTCCAGGGAGTCCAGGGGGTCCAGGGAGTCCAGGGGGTCCAGGGAGTCCTGGGGGTCCAGGGAGTCCTGGGGGTCCAGGGAGTCCAGGGGGTCCAGGGAATACTGGGGGTCCAGGGAGTCCAGGGAGTCCAGGGAGTCCTGGGAGTCCAGGGGGTCCAGGGAGTCCAGGGGGTCCAGGGAGTCCTGGGAGTCCAGGGAGTCCAGGGAGTCCAGGGAGTCCAGGGGGTCCAGGGAGTCCTGGGAGTCCAGGGAGTCCAGGGAGTCCAGGGGGTCCAGGGAGTCCAGGGGGTCCAGGGAGTCCTGGGGGTCCAGGGAGTCCAGGGGGTCCAGGGAGTCCAGGGAGTCCAGGGAGTCCAGGGAGTCCAGGGGGTCCAGGGAGTCCAGGGAGTCCAGGGAGTCCTGGGGGTCCAGGGAGTCCTGGGAGTCCAGGGAATACTGGGAGTCCAGGGAGTCCTGGGAGTTCAGGGAATACAGGGAATACAGGGAGTCCTGGGAGTCCTGGGAGTCCAGGGATCTATAAGAAAATGCTTTTAGTTGTTATGCCCCCAGCTCATGTAATATCCTTCAGGCCACCTTGAAGCTGGACTCGCTGGTCTCCATTGTTTAAATGGAGTTTAAGGGAAGGGATATGTTGTGTTCCTTTTTGATTCATCTCGTTGTGTTGTATTGATGTTGTTATTTTACATGATGTTGTATTACAGCCTGGTCTCCATGGTGACCTACCCTGTATAAATAAAACTCAGGTTCACAGGGATCCATTGTAAATAAGACCCTGGTCTCCATGGTGACACACTCTGAAATAAAAGCATTACATAGTGACTGTCTATAAACAACATGTTGTATCATTCTAACACAATGACTGACCTATTATAAGATACCCTTACACAATGACTGACCTATCATAAGATACCCTATACAATGACTGACCTATCATAAGATACCCTTACACAATGACTGACCTATCATAAGACACCCTTACACAATGACTGACCTATCATAAGACACCCTACACAATGACTGACCTATCATAAGATACCCTACACAATGACTGACCTATCATAAGATACCCTACACAATGACTGACCTATCATAAGATACCCTTACACAATGACTTACCTATCATAAGATACCCTTACACAATGACTGACCTATCATAAGACACCCTACACAATGACTGACCTATCATAAGACACCCTTACACAATGACTGACCTATCATAAGACACCCTACACAATGACTGACCTATCATAAGACACCCTACACAATGACTGACCTATCATAAGACACCCTACATAATGACTGACCTATCATAAGACACCCTTACATAATGACTGACCTATCATAAGATACCCTTCCACAATGACTGACCTATCATAAGACACCCTTACATAATGACTGACCTATCATAAGACACCCTTACATAATGACTGACCTATCATAAGATACCCTTACATAATGACTGACCTATCATAAGATACCCTTACATAATAACTGACCTATCATAAGATCCCCTTACATAATGACTGACCTATCATAAGACACCCTACACAATGACTGACCTATCATAAGATACCCTTACACAATGACTGACCTATCATAAGATACCCTACATAATGACTGACCTATCATAAGATACCCTACACAATGACTGACCTATCATAAGACACCCTTACACAATGACTGACCTATCATAAGATCCCCTTACACAATGACTGACCTATCATAAGATACCCTTACACAATGACTGACCTATCATAAGACACCCTTAAACAATGACCGACCTATCATAAGACACCCTTACACAATGACTGACCTATCATAAGATACCCTTACACAATGACTGACCTATCATAAGATACCCTTACACAATGACTGACCTATCATAAGACACCCTACACAATGACTGACCTATCATAAGACACCCTATACAATGACTGACCTATCATAAGACACCATACATAATGACTGACCAATCATAAGACACCCTTACACAATGACTGACCTATCATAAGATACCCTACATAATGACTGACCAATCATAAGACACCCTTACACAATGACTGACCTATCATAAGATCCCCTTACACAATGACTGACCTATCATAAGATCCCCTTACATAATGACTGACCAATCATAAGACACCCTTACACAATGACTGACCTATCATAAGACACCCTACACAATGACTGACCTATCATAAGACACCCTACACAATGACTGACCTATCATAAGATACCCTTACACAATGACTGACCTATCATAAGATACCCTTACACAATGACTGACCTATCATAAGATACCCTTACACAATGACTGACCTATCATAAGACACCCTACACAATGACTGACCTATCATAAGACACCCTACACAATGACTGACCTATCATAAGACACCATACATAATGACTGACCAATCATAAGACACCCTTACACAATGACTGACCTATCATAAGATACCCTACATAATGACTGACCAATCATAAGACACCCTTACACAATGACTGACCTATCATAAGATCCCCTTACACAATGACTGACCTATCATAAGATCCCCTTACATAATGACTGACCTATCATAAGACACCCTTACACAATGACTGACCTATCATACCCTTACACAATGACTGACCTATCATAAGACACCCTTACACAATGACTGACCTATCATAAGACACCCTTACATAATGACTGACCTATCATAAGATACCCTTACACAATGACTGACCTATCATAAGATACCCTTACACAATGACTGACCTATCATAAGACACCCTACATAATGACTGACCTATCATAAGACACCCTTACACAATGACTGACCTATCATAAGATACCCTACACAATGACTGACCTATCATAAGACACCCTTACACAATGACTGACCTATCATAAGATACCCTACACAATGACTGACCTATCATAAGACACCCTTACACAATGACTGACCTATCATAAGACACCCTTACACAATGACTGACCTATCATAAGATACCCTACACAATGACTGACCTATCATAAGATACCCTTACACAATGACTGACCTATCATAAGATACCCTACACAATGACTGACCTATCATAAGACACCCTTACACAATGACTGACCTATCATAAGATACCCTACACAATGACTGACCTATCATAAGACACCCTTACACAATGACTGACCTATCATAAGACACCCTACACAATGACTGACCTATCATAAGACACCCTTACACAATGACTGACCTATCATAAGATACCCTACACAATGACTGACCTATCATAAGACACCCTTACACAATGACTGACCTATCATAAGATACCCTACACAATGACTGACCTATCATAAGACACCCTTACACAATGACTGACCTATCATAAGACACCCTTACACACCCTACATCCCATCATTGACTTCTTCTGATGTGTTGCTGTGTATATTTTTCCTCAGAGGAAGATGAAGAAGGAAGTGGCTGTTCAGAGTGACTACGTGAACATGAAGCCTGGAGAGAAGACGAGGCCTAAGAGAGTCCAGCATCCAGTCACCGGGAGATTCTGATTCTGGTCACACCTAATGGCACCCTATTCTCTATGTCTGTGTAGCTAATGGCACCCCATTCTCTATGGCTCTATGTCTGTGTACCTAATGGCACCCTATTCTCTATGTCTGTGTAGCTAATGGCACCCCATTCTCTATGGCTCTATGTCTGTGTACCTAATGGCACCCTATTCTCTATGTCTGTGTACCTAATGGCACCCTATTCTCTATGTCTGTGTAGCTAATGGCACCCCATTCTCTATGGCTCTATGTCTGTGTACCTAATGGCACCCTATTCTCTATGGCTCTATGGCTGTGTACCCAATGGCACCCTATTCTCTATGTCTGTGTACCTAATGGCACCCTATTCTCTATGTCTGTGTACCTAATGGCACCCTATTCTCTATGGCTCTATGGCTGTGTACCTAATGGCACCCTATTCTCTATTCTCTATGTCTGTGTACCTAATGGCACCCTATTCTCTATGTCTGTGTACCTAATGGCACCCTATTCTCTATGGCTCTATGGCTGTGTAGCTAATGGCACCCTATTCTCTATGGCTCTATGGCTGTGTAGCTAATGGCACCCTATTCTCTATGGCTCTATGTCTGTGTACCTAATGGCACCCTATTCTCTATGGCTCTATGGCTGTGTAGCTAATGGCACCCTATTCTCTATGGCTCTATGGCTGTGTAGCTAATGGCACCCTATTCTCTATGGCTCTATGTCTGTGTACCTAATGGCACCCCATTCTCTATGGCTCTATGGCTGTGTAGCTAATGGCACCCCATTCTCTATGGCTCTATGGCTGTGTACCTAATGGCACCCCATTCTCTATGGCTCTATGGCTATGTACCTAATGGCACCCTATTCTCTATGGCTCTATGGCTGTGTAGCTAATGGCACCCTATTCTCTATGGCTCTATGGCTGTGTACCTAATGGCACCCTATTCTCTATGTCTGTGTACCTAATGGCACCCCATTCTCTATGGCTCTATGGCTGTGTACCTAATGGCACCCTATTCTCTATGTCTGTGTACCTAATGGCACCCCATTCTCTATGGCTCTATGGCTGTGTACCTAATGGCACCCCATTCTCTATGGCTCTATGGCTGTGTACCTAATGGCACCCTATTCTCTATGTCTGTGTACCTAATGGCACCCCATTCTCTATGGCTCTATGGCTGTGTACCTAATGGCACCCTATTCTCTATGGCTCTATGGCTGTGTACCTAATGGCACCCTATTCTCTATGGCTATATGGCTGTGTACCTAATGGCACCCCATTCTCTATGGCTCTATGGCTGTGTACCTAATGGCACCCCATTCTCTATGGCTCTATGGCTGTGTACCTAATGGCACCCTATTCTCTATGGCTCTATGGCTGTGTACCTAATGGCACCCTATTCTCTATGGCTATATGGCTGTGTACCTAATGGCACCCTATTCTCTATGGCTCTATGGCTGTGTACCTAATGGCACCCTATTATCTATGGCTCTATGGCTGTGTACCTAATGGCACCCTATTATCTATGGCTGTGTACCTAATGGCACCCTATTCTCTATGGCTATATGGCTGTGTACCTAATGGCACCCTATTCTCTATGGCTCTATGGCTGTGTAGCTAATGGCACCCTATTATCTATGGCTCTATGTCTGTGTACCTAATGGCACCCTATTATCTATGTCTGTGTACCTAATGGCACCCTATTCTCTATGGCTCTATGGCTGTGTACCTAATGGCACCATATTCTCTATGGCTGTGTACCTAATGGCACCCTATTCTCTATTCTCTATGTCTGTGTACCTAATGGCACCCTATTCTCTATGGCTCTATGGCTGTGTACCTAATGGCACCCCATTCTATATGGCTGTGTACCTAATGGCACCCTATTCTCTATGGCTTTATGGCTGTGTACCTAATGGCACCCCATTCTATATGGCTGTGTACCTAATGGCACCCCATTCTCTATGTCTGTGTACCTAATGGCACCCCATTCTATATGGCTGTGTACCTAATGGCACCCTATTCTCTATGGCTTTATGGCTGTGTACCTAATGGCACCCCATTCTATATGTCTGTGTACCTAATGGCACCCCATTCTCTATGGCTGTGTAGCTAATGGCACCCCATTCTCTATTCTCTATGGCTGTGTACCTAATGGCACCCTATTCTCTATGTCTGTGTACCTAATGGCACCCTATTCTCTATGTCTGTGTACCTAATGGCACCCCATTCTCTATGGCTGTGTACCTAATGGCACCCCATTCTCTATGGCTGTGTACCTAATGGCACCCCATTCTATATGACTCTATGGCTATGTACCTAATGGCACCCTATTCTCTATGGCTGTGTACCTAATGGCACCCCATTCTCTATGGCTCTATGGCTGTGTACCTAATGGCACCCTATTCTCTATGGCTGTGTACCTAATGGCACCCTATTCTCTATGTCTGTGTACCTAATGGCACCATATTCTCTATGGCTCTATGTCTGTGTACCTAATGGCACCCTATTCTCTATGGCTGTGTAGCTAATGGCACCATATTCTCTATGGCTGTGTACCTAATGGCACCCCATTCTCTATGGCTGTGTACCTAATGGCACCCTATTCTCTATTCTCTATGGCTGTGTACCTAATGGCACCCCATTCTATATGTCTGTGTACCTAATGGCACCCTATTCTCTATGTCTGTGTACCTAATGGCACCCTATTCTCTATGGCTGTGTACCTAATGGCACCCCATTCTATATGTCTGTGTACCTAATGGCACCCTATTCTCTATGTCTGTGTACCTAATGGCACCCTATTCTCTATGGCTGTGTACCTAATGGCACCCTATTCTCTATGGCTGTGTACCTAATGGCACCCTATTCTCTATGGCTCTATGGCTGTGTACCTAATGGCACCCTATTCTCTATGGCTCTATGGCTGTGTACCTAATGGCACCCTATTCTCTATGTCTGTGTACCTAATGGCACCCTATTCTCTATGTCTGTGTACCTAATGGCACCCTATTCTCTATGTCTGTGTACCTAATGGCACCCTATTCTCTATGGCTGTGTACCTAATGGCACCCTATTCTCTATGTCTGTGTACCTAATGGCACCCTATTCTCTATGGCTCTATGGCTGTGTACCTAATGGCACCCCATTCTCTATGGCTCTATGGCTGTGTACCTAATGGCACCCTATTCTCTATGGCTGTGTACCTAATTGCACCCCATTCTCTATGGCTCTATGGCTGTGTACCTAATGGCACCCCATTCTCTATGGCTCTATGGCTGTGTACCTAATGGCACCCCATTCTCTATGGCTGTGTACCTAATGGCACCCTATTCTCTATGGCTCTATGGCTGTGTACCTAATTGCACCCCATTCTCTATGGCTCTATGGCTGCGTACCTAATGGCACCCTATTCTCTATGCATAGTGCAAATAGTCCTGTCATTTTTAGACGGATATGGATGAAAATACCCTAAAATTAAAGCTGACAGTCTGCACTTTAACCTCATAGGCAGGTAGCCTAGTGGTTAGAGTGTAGGGGCGGCAGGTAGCCTAGTGGTTAGAGTGTAGGGGCGGCAGGTCGCCTAGTGGTTAGAGCGTAGGGGCGGCAGGTAGCCTAGTGGTTAGAGTGTAGGGGCGGCAGGTCGCCTAGTGGTTGGAGCGTAGGGGCGGCAGGTAGCCTAGTGGTTAGAGTGTAGGGGCGGCAGGTAGCCTAGTGGTTAGAGTGTAGGGGCGGCAGGTAGCCTAGTGGTTAGAGCGTTGGGCCAGTAACCGAAAGGTTGCTAGATCAAATCCCCGAGCTGAGAAGGTAAACATCTGTCGTTCTGCCCCTGAACAAGGAAGTTAACTGTTCCTAGGCCGTTATTGTAAATAACAATTTGTTCTTAACTGATTTGCCTAGTTAAATAATTACAAAAAAATGTTTGATTTCAAATCCAAACTTGTGGAGATTAGAGCCATAAGAAGAAACAATACCTCCCTGTCCCAATAATTACAGAGGACACTGTACCTGCAGGCTTCCCTGTCCCAATAATTACAGAGGACACTGTACCTGCAGGCTTCCCTGTCCCAATAATTACAGAGTACACTGTACCTACAGGCTTCCCTGTCCCAGTAATTACAGAGGACACTGTACCTGCAGGCTTCCCTGTCCCAATAATTACAGAGGACACTTTACCTGCAGGCTTCCCTGTCCTAATAATTACAGAGGACACTGTACCTGCAGGCTTCACTGTCCCAGTAATTACAGAGGACACTTTACCTGCAGGCTTCCCTGTCCCAATAATTACAGAGGACACTTTACCTGCAGGCTTCACTGTCCCAATAATTACAGAGGACACTTTACCTGCAGGCTTCCCTGTCCCAATAATTACAGAGGACACTGTACCTGTCGGCTTCCCTGTCCCAATAATTACAGAGTACACTGTACCTGCAGGCTTCACTGTCCCAGTAATTACAGAGGACACTTTACCTGCAGGCTTCACTGTCCCAATAATTACAGAGTACACTGTACCTGTCGGCTTCCCTGTCCCAATAATTACAGAGGACACTTTACCTGCAGGCTTCCCTGTCCCAATAATTACAGAGTACACTGTACCTGTCGGCTTCCCTGTCCCAGTAATTACAGAGGACACTTTACCTGCAGGCTTCCCTGTCCCAATAATTACAGAGTACACAGTACCTGCAGGCTTCAACTAAGTAAAGTATTTTTTAGTATTATTTAAAAAAAAATTGAAGATCCGAAACATACAATATACTTGCAGTGAAGCCGCTCAACAACTACATCATACCAGTCATCCAACAGATTCCTATTCAGAGAGACACACAGAAGCATCCAGGGTCAATGCCCTGCTCAATGGCACGTTGGCAGATCTCCCACCAGGCCAAAAAGCATGAACCCGAACCCTCCAAGATCCCCCCACAGTTCCCTAATAGCTGTCCCTCAACCATTCAAGAACCCTCCCCCAAGAAAAAAACTAAAAAATACAATTAATTCCCCACCCCCAACAACCCCCCAATGCACCAACAACCAAGAGAATGAACTAAAGAGACAAGAGGAAAAGACAGAAGAAATCAGCAAACAACAATGAAACAAAATAATAATAATAATACATGTAAAACAAAGGACATCAAGGACAACTGAAATCATAACAGCAATGCCAACTGTATGTTAGTGTGCATGTCTGGCCCTATTACATGTATGTGTGTGTTCTTGTATGTGTTAATTTGAATGAGAGTGTGTGTATATGCATGTGTACAAACACCTGCACGGCATCAGCCTCAGGCAAACCGGCATTAGTTGTTAAAACACTGCTACTTGGTGTCATTCAAATGTACTTTTATTGTGTTTTATTTAGACTTTTTAAAATATTTTTTTAAACTTGTATCTTTGACCATCATTCTATCTCCCACAAAACAACTCCACTCCCACTTGTCTCCAATTCCACATCCCGACCCTCAGTGTCAAGCCCTGACCTTAGAGAGCCTTTTTATGTCTCTATTTGGTTAGGTCAGGGTGTGATTTGGGTGGGCAATCTATGTTCTTTATTTCTATGTTTGGTATTTCTAAGTTTTGGCCGGGTATGGTTCTCAATCAGGGACAGCTGTCATTCGTTGTCTCTGATTGGGAATCATACTTAGGCAGCCTTTTTTCCTTTGGTGTTTGTGGCTCGTTATCTTTGTTAGTGGCACTAATGCCCTGTTAAGCTTCTCGGTTGTTTTCTTGTTTTGTTGGCGACATTTACTATAAATAAAATAAAATGTACGCTCACAACGCTTGGCACCTTGGTCTCCTTTCGACGACGGCTGTGACACTCAGCTTCCCTCAGCTCATCCCATCTATCTCTGCCGGCCACCCACTTCGGGTTTCTACGCAACACATATCTTTCAACTATGCTGTAATGTACAAATTCAATCTATCTAATCAAATAGATTGCAGAGTTGAAGATAAATACTTTTACTAAGAGTATTAGTATATTAGTAATTGACTGACCCGGTCTCTCCAGATCTCCTAACAGTAGTATTTCTAGGGTCAATTTTAGATCAATGCTGTGCATTTTCAGCCATTCCTGAAACTGAGACCAGAAACAGGCTACCTGAGGGCAATACCAAAATAAATGGTCTATTGATTCTGTATCCTCACAACAAAATCTGCAGAGCTGCGATGATTTTATGTCGCAAATATTCAACATTTTGTTGGTGGCAAGAATTCTATATAATAATTTTAGCTGAAAAGCACGAAGTCTTGAATCTTGCGTTGTTTTATATATCAACTCATACACCCTGTACCATGGAATCGGTACATCAAAAATCTCTTCCCAACTATTTTGCAATCTGTATGGCACAGTTGTCAACATCCTGGTCCTCAAATGAAACTGGTATACTTTCCTATTTATGCTATTTTTATTCCTCTGCCAGTTTTGATCCTTTATATTGGGCAGACAGACCAGTTCCCTACCTCCTCCCGCTGCCACCTGCCTCCTCCATTTTTGGGGCAAGGCTGTAGTCAATTGGTTGTACTCTTGGATTGAGCAGACCTTCCCGTACAATTCTGATAACTCCATGATGGACATAACTCTACCATTCCAATTTACAATATCATTTAAGAACAAAATACCCATTTCAAACATCTTTCCCATAAATACAGGTATTTTATCAACCAGCACATTTGAGTTCAGCCATAATATTTGTTGTAATATTTGTTCTATCTTTTCAGGGGGATGAAATTGAAATTTTAACCAGCTCTGCAATGCTTGTTTGAAAAAGAGAGATACTTTGAAAAAAGTACCATTTTTTCAATTAATTGAAAATGAGACATGGAAATCCGCACAACGGCAAAAAGACAATTTTTAAACAATGGATGAACTTTTCTTAGTAATCTACTTGAGAACCATTTAGGGTTCAAATAAAACTTTTGAATGAGTGAAGCTTTCAGAGAGAGGTTTAGTGCTTTTATATTTAATAATCTCAAACCACCCAATTCATATTCATTATACAGATAGGCACATTTCATTTTGTCTGGTTTAGCGTCCCAGATAAAGTGAAATATTTGATTATATGATTTGAAAAACGAATCATCAAGAGTAGGCAACAGTTTACTCAGTAAGTGAAGAAACTGAGATATGACTAAGGAGATAATCAGGGAAACTTTTACATAAATAGACACGTATTTACCTCTCCATGGTTGCAGGATCTTACCTATTTTTACAAGTTTTCTATTGAAATTCTATGTGGAGAGCTTATTTATATATTTTGTGATATGAATACGAGTATGTCTACTTCAACATCAGCCCATTCTATAGGTAAACTGCAGGGTAATGTAAAAGTTGTATTTTTTAAAGATCCAATATGTAATATTGTACACTTCTCATAATTAGGTTTCAGTCCAGAGAGTACATAAAAGTTATCTAGATCTTCAATGAGACATTGCAGGGATCTAGCTTGCGGACTTAATATAAAACTTGAGTCATCGGCATACATGGACACCTTTGTTTTTAAGCCTTGGATTTCTAATCCTCTAATGTTGTTATTGGATCTTATTTTAATAGCTAGCATTTCGATGGCCCTAACGAATAGATATGGTGACAGCGGACACCCTTGTTTAACTCCTCTTGACAATTCAAAACTCTCTGAGAAGTAGCCACTATTTACTATTTTACACCTGGGGTTGCTATACATTATTTTTACCCATTTTATAAGAGAATTACCGAAATTGAAAAAAACTAGGCATTTATAAATAAAATCCAGTCTTACTTTATCAAATGCCTTTTCAAAATCCGCTATAAATACCATTCCTGGCTTCTTATATGTTTCATGATGTTCTATTGTTTCTAGTAGTTGTTGTATATTATCTCCAATGTATCGTCCATGTAAAACACCTGTCTGATCAGGATGAACAATACCTGGTAAAACCCTTTTAATTCTGAGTGCTATGCATTTTGCTAGTATTTTTGCATCACAACATTGAAGTGTAAGGGGCCTCCAGTTTTTTAGATAGACTGGGTCTTTATATTTGCCATCTGGGTCTTGTTTTAATAATAGAGAAATCAGACCTTTCTGCTGAGTACCTGACAGACTACCATTTCTATAGGAGTAGTTAAAACAATCTAACAATAGAGCTTTTAGTATATCAAAAAATACTTGATATACCTCTACCGGTATGCCATCAAGCCCTGGGGTTTTTCCAGACTGAAAGCATTTAATAGCCTCAAAAAGTTATTCCTCTGTAATTTGGCCTTCGCACTGATCTTTCTGTACATTTTGTTAATTTTCCATTTGTTATATTATTTGGAAAGAATTCCTTACCGTAATCTTCATTCAGTGGGAGAGGATGAGACGGAAAAGAGAACATATGCCTAAAATATTTAGCTTCCTCTTTTAAAATATCATTCTGAGAATCATAGATGACTCCGTCTTCAGTAATGAGTTTCTGCAAATTCTTTTTGTTAGCGTTCCTGTATTGGAGATTTTGTGCATTTTTCTCCATATTCCGTCCAGTTTGCTTTATTTTTGAAATAGATTACATTAGATCGTTCTTGAATAAGTTCCTCCAGTTCTTTTTGTTTTTCCTCTAACTTATTTAGTATCTCTGTAGTATCGTTTTTATTGGCATCCACCTGTACTATTAGTTCATGGATTTGCCTTGTTAGTCTTGTCTCTTTAGTCAGAAACTGCTTTTTTATTATTGATGGATATTGATCTGAATGACCCCTGAAGGTACATTTAAAGGTATCCCAAACAATAAGGGATTTGCTGAACCTATATTATACTGGAAAAATTCAGTTATAAATGATTTTGTCTTAGTTAAAAATAAGTTGTCCTCCAGTAAACTTTGATTAAATTTCCAATATCCCCGTCCATGTGGAAAATCTATAAGAATTATGTGAATGCCAATTAGGTGATGATCCGATCGCATTCTGTCTCCTATTAAAACTTAAAACTGTCCATCTATAAAGAGTTTGTCCACAATGAGAAAGGCACGCCTACCATCCATCCTTTGTTGTCTTTGTACTGGATACAGTCTCTTACGACGTTCGTTTATCTCCCTTGGAAATTGGCCATTGAGACTGAATTTGGTTCCTTTAAGCTCCTTCCCCTGCTTTTGATCAGCTCCTTTTGTTGTTCAAATTTTGCTATGATCGATCGGGGACCCTTGGTCTTGTCGCTACAAGTCTGTGTACTCGTTGGAAAGCCATCTTGTTTACAGTCTCTATAGGAAGTTTCAAGGCGGATTAAATTAATTCTCTGATCACGCCCTCTGGATTATTGTATGCGTCCTCAGGAATCCCAGATTTTTTTTTGATTTTCACGCATGCTACGACGTTGTGTGTCTAGTAGCGACGTTGGAATCGTGGATTTTTACCTTGACTGTGAGTGCCTTGTTTTCTCTTTGGAGCGTGAGAATTTCACTGGCTGAACCCCAAACTCCCCCTCAGCCCTGCTACCTCCTCACACAACGTTTCCAGTGTTGCATGGATTCCGGCCAGAGCACTAGCCTCTACCTCAATGGTAAGTAAATCGTCCGTGTCTGTAGATTAATCTGTTTTTCTTTTTTTTGTCGGGTTAAAGTTATTTTGTGGTCGGATCTTTCCATGAAGGAGTATGTTGTTCCTCCATAGCGTAAAGCTGTTGGTACTCGTCGATTTCCCTCAGGATCTCCTTAGTATCCAGATTGGCTCTTTACTGCAACCAGTTGTTTTACGAAAAGATAACAATGAGTCTTTCCCACGACGACGACAGGTGTCCACGCAAAAAAAAGGAATCCACGCAAAAAAAAGCCGTAAAGGCTAACCGCGTTGTGGAATCCTTAGCAACAAAAATTTAGTTCCGATTAAAATCGATTTAATGAAAATGTTTTAATATAAACAACAAACCGAGTGTAGACAGTACAATGTTCTGATGTATCTAATGACGTGTGTGTCTCCTTCTATCCTGTATCGTCCCACAGGACTGTGTGTCTCCTTCGATCCTGTACCGTCCCACAGGACTGTGTGTCTCCTTCGATCCTGTACCGTCCCACAGGACTGTGTCTCCTTCTATCTTGTATCGTCCCACAGGACTGTGTGTCTCCTTCGATCCTGTATCGTCCCACAGGACTGTGTGTCTCCTTCGATCCTGTACCGTCCCACAGGACTGTGTGTCTCCTTCGATCCTGTATCGTCCCACAGGACTGTGTGTCTCCTTCGATCCTGTACCGTCCCACAGGACTGTGTGTCTCCTTCGATCCTGTACCGTCCCACAGGACTGTGTGTCTCCTTCGATCCTGTACCGTCCCACAGGACTGTGTGTCTCCTTCTATCTTGTATCGTCCCACAGGACTGTGTGTCTCCTTCGATCCTGTACCGTCCCACAGGACTGTGTGTCTCCTTCTATCTTGTATCGTCCCACAGGACTGTGTGTCTCCTTCGATCCTGTACCGTCCCACAGGACTGTGTGTCTCCTTCGATCCTGTACCGTCCCACAGGACTGTGTGTCTCCTTCGATCCTGTACCGTCCCACAGGACTGTGTGTCTCCTTCGATCCTGTATCGTCCCACAGGACTGTGTGTCTCCTTCGATCCTGTACCGTCCCACAGGACTGTGTGTCTCCTTCGATCCTGTATCGTCCCACAGGACTGTGTGTCTCCTTCGATCCTGTATCGTCCCACAGGACTGTGTCTCCTTCGATCCTGTACCGTCCCACAGGACTGTGTGTCTCCTTCGATCCTGTACCGTCCCACAGGACTGTGTGTCTCCTTCGATCCTGTACCGTCCCACAGGACTGTGTGTCTCCTTCGATCCTGTATCGTCCCACAGGACTGTGTGTCTCCTTCGATCCTGTACCGTCCCACAGGACTGTGTGTCTCCTTCGATCCTGTACCGTCCCCAGGACTGTGTGTCTCCTTCGATCCTGTACCGTCCCACAGGACTGTGTGTCTCCTTCGATCCTGTACCGTCCCACAGGACTGTGTGTCTCCTTCGATCCTGTACCGTCCCCAGGACTGTGTGTCTCCTTCGATCCTGTACCGTCCCACAGGACTGTGTGTCTCCTTCGATCCTGTACCGTCCCACAGGACTGTGTGTCTCCTTCGATCCTGTACCGTCCCACAGGACTGTGTGTCTCCTTCGATCCTGTACCGTCCCACAGGACTGTGTGTCTCTCTCTCCTAAAGTCTCTCTCTCCCACAGGACTGTGTGTGTCTCTCTCCTAAAGTCTCTCTCTAAGTAAAGTGTTACCAATCGTGATTTTTTATATTTAAGCAATATGGCTAGAGGTGGTGTGGTATATCCAACTATTAATGTACTGGTGCCTGGATTAGTGGTTAGACTCTAATTTTGCCTGAAATGTCGCAAACGGCCCGCCGGGCGAAGGAAAGGTGCCCTGTGTGAAACATTCTATGAGAAACAGTAACATACACTCAGAATGACCTAAAAGGATAAATCCCATATTGGTCTTTCCCAGTCAGGCTGTACTGTGCAGTAGGATAATAGTAGGACTACTATTGAAACAGATACATGAGGCTGTCAACTGATTCAGGAAAATACATGTTTTCCATTTTTTTCAGGTTTTCGGGTCTCACAGTCACACTTTTTTTAATAGAAAATCAACAAAATTGGATGTTCCAAGTCCATAACAATACTTAAACCACATCAGTAGACCACTTTTAATTCAAGTAAACAGGCACCTAGCACTGTTGTTTGGTTAGCAGTGTTTCTGTATTACAGGCACCTAGCACTGTTGTTTGGTTAGCGGTGTTTCTGTAGTACAGGCACCTAGCACTGTTGTTTGGTTAGCGGTGTTTCTGTATTACAGGCACCTAGCACTGTTGTTTGGTTAGCGGTGTTTCTGTATTACAGGCACCTAGCACTGTTGTTTGGTTAGCAGTGTTTCTGTATTACAGGCACCTAGCACTGTTGTTTGGTTAGCGGTGTTTCTGTAGTACAGGCACCTAGCACTGTTGTTTGGTTAGCAGTGTTTCTGTATTACAGGCACCTAGCACTGTTGTTTGGTTAGCGGTGTTTCTGTATTACAGGCACCTAGCACTGTTGTTTGGTTAGCGGTGTTTCTGTATTACAGGCACCTAGCACTGTTGTTTGGTTAGCGGTGTTTCTGTATTACAGCCACCTAGCACTGTTGTTTGGTTAGCGGTGTTTCTGTATTACAGGCACCTAGCACTGTTGTTTGGTTAGCGGTGTTTCTGTAGTACAGGCACCTAACACTGTTGTTTGGTTAGCGGTGTTTCTGTATTACAGCCACCTAGCACTGTTGTTTGGTTAGCGGTGTTTCTGTATTACAGGCACCTAGCACTGTTGTTTGGTTAGCGGTGTTTCTGTATTACAGCCACCTAGCACTGTTGTTTGGTTAGCGGTGTTTCTGTATTACAGCCACCTAGCACTGTTGTTTGGTTAGCGGTGTTTCTGTATTACAGCCACCTAGCACTGTTGTTTGGTTAGCGGTGTTTCTGTATTACAGCCACCTAGCACTGTTGTTTGGTTAGCGGTGTTTCTGTATTACAGCCACCTAGCACTGTTGTTTGGTTAGCGGTGTTTCTGTATTACAGCCACCTAGCACTGTTGTTTGGTTAGCGGTGTTTCTGTATTACAGCCACCTAGCACTGTTGTTTGGTTAGCGGTGTTTCTGTATTACAGCCACCTAGCACTGTTGTTTGGTTAGCGGTGTTTCTGTAGCCCACGAGATGGAGTTTGCAAAACAAATGGCCACTGGATTGATGCAAATAATCACAATATCATTCTGCCATTCTGCCATAGTCTACTTTGTAGCTAGTTAACATTTAATTGAGAAGGTTTAAGGGAAAGCCTTTCCATCTTCCATCATTACCATCACTATATTTTTCCTGTTCCTTAATTGTTTGAATCCTGGACATTTTACTTCATATTATGAGGCATGTCTTGCCTTGCATCAATGTAACCTATAGCCACAATCCCACCATAGAAACATGGAGGCAAATGTTTTATTTAGACTTCCTCATTATGCGTTCTCCTGTTGTATTGGTTTTCTTTCAACTGTCTTTCATTGTCTAGCAGCCAAAGACATTATCCCTGTCATATTAACAACCCATTATCCCTGTCATATTAACAACCCATTATCCCTGTCATATTTAAAAACCCATTATCCTAGTCATATTTAACAACCCATTATCCTAGTCATATTAACAACCCATTATCCCAGTCATATTAACAACCCATTATCCCAGTCATATTAACAACCCATTATCCCAGTCATATTAACAACCCATTATCCCAGTCATATTAACAACCCATTATCCCAGTCATATTAACAACCCATTATCCCAGTCATATTAACAACCCATTATCCCAGTCATATTAACAACCCATTATCCTAGTCATATTAACAACCCATTATCCTAGTCATATTAACAACCCATTATCCCAGTCATATTTAACAACCCATTATCCCAGTCATATTAACAACCCATTATCCCAGTCATATTAACAACCCATTATCCTAGTCATATTAACAACCCATTATCCTAGTCATATTACCAACCCATTATCCCAGTCATATTAACAACCCATTATCCCAGTCATATTAACAACCCATTATCCCAGTCATATTAACAACCCATTATCCCAGTCATATTAACAACCCATTATCCCAGTCATATTAACAACCCATTATCCCAGTCATATTAACAACCCATTATCTCAGTCATATTAACAACCCATTATCTCAGTCATATTAACAACCCATTATCCTAGTCATTATCCCAGTCATATTAACAACCCATTATCCCAGTCATATTAACAACCCATTATCCTAGTCATATTAACAACCCATTATCCTAGTCATATTTAGTAACATTCCCTCGTAGACCTACCTCCGTGTGCATTTTAGAAGTGTTTTCCTGCTACCTGCATTTAGTAACATTCCCTCGTGGGCCTACCTCCGTGTGCATTTTAGAAGTGTTTCCCTGCTACCTGCATTTAGTAACATTCCCCCGTAGACCTACCTCCGTGTGCATTTTAGAAGTGTTTCCCTGCTACCTGCATTTAGTAACATTCTCTCGTAGACCTACCTCCGTGTGCATTTTAGAAGTGTTTCCCTGCTACCTGCATTTAGTAACATTCCCCCGTAGGCCTACCTCCGTGTGCATTTTAGAAGTGTTTCCCTGCTACCTGCATTTAGTAACATTCTCTCGTAGACCTACCTCCGTGTGCATTTTAGAAGTGTTTCCCTGCTACCTGCATTTAGTAACATTCCCTCGTAGGCCTACCTCCGTGTGCATTTTAGAAGTGTTTCCCTGCTACCTGCATTTAGTAACATTCCCTCGTAGACCTACCTCCGTGTGCATTTTAGAAGTGTTTCCCTGCTACCTGCATTTAGTAACATTCCCTCGTAGGCCTACCTCCGTGTGCATTTTAGAAGTGTTTCCCTGCTACCTGCATTTAGTAACATTCCCTCGTAGGCCTACCTCCGTGTGCATTTTAGAAGTGTTTCCCTGCTACCTGCATTTAGTAACATTCCCTCGTAGGGCCTACCTCCGTGTGCATTTTAGAAGTGTTTCCCTGCTACCTGCATTTAGTAACATTCCCTCGTAGGCCTACCTCCGTGTGCATTTTAGAAGTGTTTCCCTGCTACCTGCATTTAGTAACATTCCCTCGTAGGGCCTACCTCCGTGTGCATTTTAGAAGTGTTTCCCTGCTACCTGCATTTAGTAACATTCCCTCGTGGGCCTACCTCCGTGTGCATTTTAGAAGTGTTTCCCTGCTACCTGCATTTAGTAACATTCCCTCGTGGGCCTACCTCCGTGTGCATTTTAGAAGTGTTTCCCTGCTACCTGCATTTAGTAACATTCCCTCGTGGGCCTACCTCCGTGTGCATTTTAGAAGTGTTTCCCTGCTACCTGCATTTAGTAACATTCCCTCGTAGGCCTACCTCCGTGTGCATTTTAGAAGTGTTTCCCTGCTACCTGCATTTAGTAACATTCCCTCGTAGACCTACCTCCGTGTGCATTTTAGAAGTGTTTCCCTGCTACCTGCATTTAGTAACATTCCCTCGTAGACCTACCTCCGTGTGCATTTTAGAAGTGTTTCCCTGCTACCTGCATTTAGTAACATTCCCTCGTAGACCTACCTCCGTGTGCATTTTAGAAGTGTTTCCCTGCTACCTGCATTTAGTAACATTCCCTCGTAGACCTACCTCCGTGTGCATTTAGAAGTGTTTCCCTGCTACCTGCATTTAGTAACATTCCCTCGTAGACCTACCTCCGTGTGCATTTTAGAAGTGTTTCCCTGCTACCTGCATTTAGTAACATTCCCTCGTAGGCCTACCTCCGTGTGCATTTTAGAAGTGTTTCCCTGCTACCTGCATTTAGTAATATTCCCTCGTAGACCTACCTCCGTGTGCATTTTAGAAGTGTTTCCCTGCTACCTGCATTTAGTAACATTCCCTCGTAGGCCTACCTCCGTGTGCATTTTAGAAGTGTTTCCCTGCTACCTGCATTTAGTAACATTCCCTCGTAGGCCTACCTCCGTGTGCATTTTAGAAGTGTTTCCCTGCTACCTGCATTTAGTAACATTCCCTCGTAGGCCTACCTCCGTGTGCATTTTAGAAGTGTTTCCCTGCTACCTGCATTTAGTAACATTCCCTCGTGGGCCTACCTCCGTGTGCATTTTAGAAGTGTTTCCCTGCTACCTGCATTTAGTAACATTCCCTCGTGGGCCTACCTCCGTGTGCATTTTAGAAGTGTTTCCCTGCTACCTGCATTTAGTAACATTCCCTCGTGGGCCTACCTCCGTGTGCATTTTAGAAGTGTTTCCCTGCTACCTGCATTTAGTAACATTCCCCCGTAGACCTACCTCCGTGTGCATTTTAGAAGTGTTTCCCTGCTACCTGCATTTAGTAACATTCCCTCGTAGGCCTACCTCCGTGTGCATTTTAGAAGTGTTTCCCTACTACCTGCATTTAGTAACATTCCCTCGTGGGCCTACCTCCGTGTGCATTTTAGAAGTGTTTCCCTGCTACCTGCATTTAGTAACATTCCCTCGTGGGCCTACCTCCGTGTGCATTTTAGAAGTGTTTCCCTGCTACCTGCATTTAGTAACATTCCCTCGTGGGCCTACCTCCGTGTGCATTTTAGAAGTGTTTCCCTGCTACCTGCATTTAGTAACATTCCCTCGTAGGCCTACCTCTGTGTGCATTTTAGAAGTGTTTCCCTGCTACCTGCATTTAGTAATATTCCCTCGTAGACCTACCTCCGTGTGCATTTTAGAAGTGTTTCCCTGCTACCTGCATTTAGTAACATTCCCTCGTAGGCCTACCTCCGTGTGCATTTTAGAAGTGTTTCCCTACTACCTGCATTTAGTAACATTCCCTCGTGGGCCTACCTCCGTGTGCATTTTAGAAGTGTTTCCCTGCTACCTGCATTTAGTAACATTCCCTCGTGGGCCTACCTCCGTGTGCATTTTAGAAGTGTTTCCCTGCTACCTGCATTTAGTAACATTCCCTCGTGGGCCTACCTCCGTGTGCATTTTAGAAGTGTTTCCCTGCTACCTGCATTTAGTAACATTCCCTCGTAGGCCTACCTCCGTGTGCATTTTAGAAGTGTTTCCCTGCTACCTGCATTTAGTAATATTCCCTCGTAGACCTACCTCCGTGTGCATTTTAGAAGTGTTTCCCTGCTACCTGCATTTAGTAACATTCCCTCGTAGGCCTACCTCCGTGTGCATTTTAGAAGTGTTTCCCTGCTACCTGCATTTAGTAACATTCCCTCGTAGGCCTACCTCCGTGTGCATTTTAGAAGTGTTTCCCTGCTACCTGCATTTAGTAACATTCCCTCGTGGGCCTACCTCCGTGTGCATTTTAGAAGTGTTTCCCTGCTACCTGCATTTAGTAACATTCCCTCGTGGGCCTACCTCCGTGTGCATTTCAGAGCAGTGTTTTCCTGCTACCTGCATTTAGTAACATTCCCTCGTGGGCCTACCTCCGTGTGCATTTTAGAAGTGTTTTCCTGCTACCTGCATTTAGTAACATTCCCTCGTAGGCCTACCTCCGTGTGCATTTTAGAAGTGTTTTCCTGCTACCTGCATTTAGTAACATTCCCTCGTAGGCCTACCTCCGTGTGCATTTTAGAAGTGTTTCCCTGCTACCTGCATTTAGTAACATTCCCTCGTGGGCCTACCTCCGTGTGCATTTTAGAAGTGTTTCCCTGCTACCTGCATTTAGTAACATTCCCTCGTGGGCCTACCTCCGTGTGCATTTCAGAGCAGTGTTTTCCTGCTACCTGCATTTAGTAACATTCCCTCGTGGGCCTACCTCCGTGTGCATTTTAGAAGTGTTTCCCTGCTACCTGCATTTAGTAACATTCCCTCGTGGGCCTACCTCCGTGTGCATTTTAGAAGTGTTTCCCTGCTACCTGCATTTAGTAACATTCCCTCGTGGGCCTACCTCCGTGTGCATTTTAGAAGTGTTTCCCTGCTACCTGCATTTAGTAACATTCCCTCGTAGGCCTACCTCCGTGTGCATTTTAGAAGTGTTTCCCTGCTACCTGCATTTAGTAATATTCCCTCGTAGACCTACCTCCGTGTGCATTTTAGAAGTGTTTCCCTGCTACCTGCATTTAGTAACATTCCCTCGTGGGCCTAACTCCGTGTGCATTTTAGAAGTGTTTCCCTGCTACCTGCATTTAGTAACATTCCCTCGTGGGCCTAACTCCGTGTGCATTTTAGAAGTGTTTCCCTGCTACCTGCATTTAGTAACATTCCCTCGTAGGCCTACCTCCGTGTGCATTTTAGAAGTGTTTCCCTACTACCTGCATTTAGTAACATTCCCTCGTGGGCCTACCTCCGTGTGCATTTTAGAAGTGTTTCCCTGCTACCTGCATTTAGTAACATTCCCTCGTGGGCCTACCTCCGTGTGCATTTTAGAAGTGTTTCCCTGCTACCTGCATTTAGTAACATTCCCTCGTGGGCCTACCTCCGTGTGCATTTTAGAAGTGTTTCCCTGCTACCTGCATTTAGTAACATTCCCTCGTAGGCCTACCTCCGTGTGCATTTTAGAAGTGTTTCCCTGCTACCTGCATTTAGTAATATTCCCTCGTAGACCTACCTCCGTGTGCATTTTAGAAGTGTTTCCCTGCTACCTGCATTTAGTAACATTCCCTCGTAGGCCTACCTCCGTGTGCATTTTAGAAGTGTTTCCCTGCTACCTGCATTTAGTAACATTCCCTCGTAGGCCTACCTCCGTGTGCATTTTAGAAGTGTTTCCCTGCTACCTGCATTTAGTAACATTCCCTCGTGGGCCTACCTCCGTGTGCATTTTAGAAGTGTTTCCCTGCTACCTGCATTTAGTAACATTCCCTCGTGGGCCTACCTCCGTGTGCATTTCAGAGCAGTGTTTTCCTGCTACCTGCATTTAGTAACATTCCCTCGTGGGCCTACCTCCGTGTGCATTTTAGAAGTGTTTTCCTGCTACCTGCATTTAGTAACATTCCCTCGTAGGCCTACCTCCGTGTGCATTTTAGAAGTGTTTTCCTGCTACCTGCATTTAGTAACATTCCCTCGTAGGCCTACCTCCGTGTGCATTTTAGAAGTGTTTCCCTGCTACCTGCATTTAGTAACATTCCCTCGTGGGCCTACCTCCGTGTGCATTTTAGAAGTGTTTCCCTGCTACCTGCATTTAGTAACATTCCCTCGTGGGCCTACCTCCGTGTGCATTTCAGAGCAGTGTTTTCCTGCTACCTGCATTTAGTAACATTCCCTCGTGGGCCTACCTCCGTGTGCATTTTAGAAGTGTTTCCCTGCTACCTGCATTTAGTAACATTCCCTCGTGGGCCTACCTCCGTGTGCATTTTAGAAGTGTTTCCCTGCTACCTGCATTTAGTAACATTCCCTCGTGGGCCTACCTCCGTGTGCATTTTAGAAGTGTTTCCCTGCTACCTGCATTTAGTAACATTCCCTCGTAGGCCTACCTCCGTGTGCATTTTAGAAGTGTTTCCCTGCTACCTGCATTTAGTAATATTCCCTCGTAGACCTACCTCCGTGTGCATTTTAGAAGTGTTTCCCTGCTACCTGCATTTAGTAACATTCCCTCGTGGGCCTAACTCCGTGTGCATTTTAGAAGTGTTTCCCTGCTACCTGCATTTAGTAACATTCCCTCGTGGGCCTAACTCCGTGTGCATTTTAGAAGTGTTTCCCTGCTACCTGCATTTAGTAACATTCCCTCGTGGGCCTACCTCCGTGTGCATTTTAGAAGTGTTTCCCTGCTACCTGCATTTAGTAACATTCCCTCGTAGGCCTACCTCCGTGTGCATTTTAGAAGTGTTTCCCTGCTACCTGCATTTAGTAATATTCCCTCGTAGACCTACCTCCGTGTGCATTTTAGAAGTGTTTCCCTGCTACCTGCATTTAGTAACATTCCCTCGTAGGCCTACCTCCGTGTGCATTTTAGAAGTGTTTCCCTGCTACCTGCATTTAGTAACATTCCCTCGTGGGCCTACCTCCGTGTGCATTTTAGAAGTGTTTCCCTGCTACCTGCATTTAGTAACATTCCCTCGTGGGCCTACCTCCGTGTGCATTTTAGAAGTGTTTCCCTGCTACCTGCATTTAGTAACATTCCCTCGTAGGCCTACCTCCGTGTGCATTTTAGAAGTGTTTCCCTGCTACCTGCATTTAGTAATATTCCCTCGTAGACCTACCTCCGTGTGCATTTTAGAAGTGTTTCCCTGCTACCTGCATTTAGTAACATTCCCTCGTAGGCCTACCTCCGTGTGCATTTTAGAAGTGTTTCCCTGCTACCTGCATTTAGTAACATTCCCTCGTGGGCCTACCTCCGTGTGCATTTTAGAAGTGTTTCCCTGCTACCTGCATTTAGTAACATTCCCTCGTGGGCCTACCTCCGTGTGCATTTCAGAGCAGTGTTTTCCTGCTACCTGCATTTAGTAACATTCCCTCGTGGGCCTACCTCCGTGTGCATTTTAGAAGTGTTTTCCTGCTACCTGCATTTAGTAACATTCCCTCGTAGGCCTACCTCCGTGTGCATTTTAGAAGTGTTTTCCTGCTACCTGCATTTAGTAACATTCCCTCGTAGGCCTACCTCCGTGTGCATTTTAGAAGTGTTTCCCTGCTACCTGCATTTAGTAACATTCCCTCGTGGGCCTACCTCCGTGTGCATTTTAGAAGTGTTTCCCTGCTACCTGCATTTAGTAACATTCCCTCGTGGGCCTACCTCCGTGTGCATTTCAGAGCAGTGTTTTCCTGCTACCTGCATTTAGTAACATTCCCTCGTGGGCCTACCTCCGTGTGCATTTTAGAAGTGTTTCCCTGCTACCTGCATTTAGTAACATTCCCTCGTGGGCCTACCTCCGTGTGCATTTTAGAAGTGTTTCCCTGCTACCTGCATTTAGTAACATTCCCTCGTGGGCCTACCTCCGTGTGCATTTTAGAAGTGTTTCCCTGCTACCTGCATTTAGTAACATTCCCTCGTAGGCCTACCTCCGTGTGCATTTTAGAAGTGTTTCCCTGCTACCTGCATTTAGTAATATTCCCTCGTAGACCTACCTCCGTGTGCATTTTAGAAGTGTTTCCCTGCTACCTGCATTTAGTAACATTCCCTCGTGGGCCTAACTCCGTGTGCATTTTAGAAGTGTTTCCCTGCTACCTGCATTTAGTAACATTCCCTCGTGGGCCTAACTCCGTGTGCATTTTAGAAGTGTTTCCCTGCTACCTGCATTTAGTAACATTCCCTCGTGGGCCTACCTCCGTGTGCATTTTAGAAGTGTTTCCCTGCTACCTGCATTTAGTAACATTCCCTCGTAGGCCTACCTCCGTGTGCATTTTAGAAGTGTTTCCCTGCTACCTGCATTTAGTAATATTCCCTCGTAGACCTACCTCCGTGTGCATTTTAGAAGTGTTTCCCTGCTACCTGCATTTAGTAACATTCCCTCGTAGGCCTACCTCCGTGTGCATTTTAGAAGTGTTTCCCTGCTACCTGCATTTAGTAACATTCCCTCGTGGGCCTACCTCCGTGTGCATTTTAGAAGTGTTTCCCTGCTACCTGCATTTAGTAACATTCCCTCGTGGGCCTACCTCCGTGTGCATTTTAGAAGTGTTTCCCTGCTACCTGCATTTAGTAACATTCCCTCGTAGGCCTACCTCCGTGTGCATTTTAGAAGTGTTTCCCTGCTACCTGCATTTAGTAATATTCCCTCGTAGACCTACCTCCGTGTGCATTTTAGAAGTGTTTCCCTGCTACCTGCATTTAGTAACATTCCCTCGTAGGCCTACCTCCGTGTGCATTTTAGAAGTGTTTCCCTGCTACCTGCATTTAGTAACATTCCCTCGTAGGCCTACCTCCGTGTGCATTTTAGAAGTGTTTCCCTGCTACCTGCATTTAGTAACATTCCCTCGTGGGCCTACCTCCGTGTGCATTTTAGAAGTGTTTCCCTGCTACCTGCATTTAGTAACATTCCCTCGTGGGCCTACCTCCGTGTGCATTTCAGAGCAGTGTTTTCCTGCTACCTGCATTTAGTAACATTCCCTCGTGGGCCTACCTCCGTGTGCATTTTAGAAGTGTTTTCCTGCTACCTGCATTTAGTAACATTCCCTCGTAGGCCTACCTCCGTGTGCATTTTAGAAGTGTTTTCCTGCTACCTGCATTTAGTAACATTCCCTCGTAGGCCTACCTCCGTGTGCATTTTAGAAGTGTTTCCCTGCTACCTGCATTTAGTAACATTCCCTCGTGGGCCTACCTCCGTGTGCATTTTAGAAGTGTTTCCCTGCTACCTGCATTTAGTAACATTCCCTCGTGGGCCTACCTCCGTGTGCATTTCAGAGCAGTGTTTTCCTGCTACCTGCATTTAGTAACATTCCCTCGTGGGCCTACCTCCGTGTGCATTTTAGAAGTGTTTCCCTGCTACCTGCATTTAGTAACATTCCCTCGTGGGCCTACCTCCGTGTGCATTTTAGAAGTGTTTCCCTGCTACCTGCATTTAGTAACATTCCCTCGTGGGCCTACCTCCGTGTGCATTTTAGAAGTGTTTCCCTGCTACCTGCATTTAGTAACATTCCCTCGTAGGCCTACCTCCGTGTGCATTTTAGAAGTGTTTCCCTGCTACCTGCATTTAGTAATATTCCCTCGTAGACCTACCTCCGTGTGCATTTTAGAAGTGTTTCCCTGCTACCTGCATTTAGTAACATTCCCTCGTAGGCCTACCTCCGTGTGCATTTTAGAAGTGTTTCCCTACTACCTGCATTTAGTAACATTCCCTCGTGGGCCTAACTCCGTGTGCATTTTAGAAGTGTTTCCCTGCTACCTGCATTTAGTAACATTCCCTCGTGGGCCTACCTCCGTGTGCATTTTAGAAGTGTTTCCCTGCTACCTGCATTTAGTAACATTCCCTCGTGGGCCTACCTCCGTGTGCATTTTAGAAGTGTTTCCCTGCTACCTGCATTTAGTAACATTCCCTCGTAGGCCTACCTCCGTGTGCATTTTAGAAGTGTTTCCCTGCTACCTGCATTTAGTAATATTCCCTCGTAGACCTACCTCCGTGTGCATTTTAGAAGTGTTTCCCTGCTACCTGCATTTAGTAACATTCCCTCGTAGGCCTACCTCCGTGTGCATTTTAGAAGTGTTTCCCTGCTACCTGCATTTAGTAACATTCCCTCGTGGGCCTACCTCCGTGTGCATTTTAGAAGTGTTTCCCTGCTACCTGCATTTAGTAACATTCCCTCGTGGGCCTACCTCCGTGTGCATTTTAGAAGTGTTTCCCTGCTACCTGCATTTAGTAACATTCCCTCGTAGGCCTACCTCCGTGTGCATTTTAGAAGTGTTTCCCTGCTACCTGCATTTAGTAATATTCCCTCGTAGACCTACCTCCGTGTGCATTTTAGAAGTGTTTCCCTGCTACCTGCATTTAGTAACATTCCCTCGTAGGCCTACCTCCGTGTGCATTTTAGAAGTGTTTCCCTGCTACCTGCATTTAGTAACATTCCCTCGTAGGCCTACCTCCGTGTGCATTTTAGAAGTGTTTCCCTGCTACCTGCATTTAGTAACATTCCCTCGTGGGCCTACCTCCGTGTGCATTTTAGAAGTGTTTCCCTGCTACCTGCATTTAGTAACATTCCCTCGTGGGCCTACCTCCGTGTGCATTTCAGAGCAGTGTTTTCCTGCTACCTGCATTTAGTAACATTCCCTCGTGGGCCTACCTCCGTGTGCATTTTAGAAGTGTTTTCCTGCTACCTGCATTTAGTAACATTCCCTCGTAGGCCTACCTCCGTGTGCATTTTAGAAGTGTTTTCCTGCTACCTGCATTTAGTAACATTCCCTCGTAGGCCTACCTCCGTGTGCATTTTAGAAGTGTTTCCCTGCTACCTGCATTTAGTAACATTCCCTCGTGGGCCTACCTCCGTGTGCATTTTAGAAGTGTTTCCCTGCTACCTGCATTTAGTAACATTCCCTCGTGGGCCTACCTCCGTGTGCATTTCAGAGCAGTGTTTTCCTGCTACCTGCATTTAGTAACATTCCCTCGTGGGCCTACCTCCGTGTGCATTTTAGAAGTGTTTCCCTGCTACCTGCATTTAGTAACATTCCCTCGTGGGCCTACCTCCGTGTGCATTTTAGAAGTGTTTCCCTGCTACCTGCATTTAGTAACATTCCCTCGTGGGCCTACCTCCGTGTGCATTTTAGAAGTGTTTCCCTGCTACCTGCATTTAGTAACATTCCCTCGTAGGCCTACCTCCGTGTGCATTTTAGAAGTGTTTCCCTGCTACCTGCATTTAGTAATATTCCCTCGTAGACCTACCTCCGTGTGCATTTTAGAAGTGTTTCCCTGCTACCTGCATTTAGTAACATTCCCTCGTAGGCCTACCTCCGTGTGCATTTTAGAAGTGTTTCCCTACTACCTGCATTTAGTAACATTCCCTCGTGGGCCTAACTCCGTGTGCATTTTAGAAGTGTTTCCCTGCTACCTGCATTTAGTAACATTCCCTCGTGGGCCTACCTCCGTGTGCATTTTAGAAGTGTTTCCCTGCTACCTGCATTTAGTAACATTCCCTCGTGGGCCTACCTCCGTGTGCATTTTAGAAGTGTTTCCCTGCTACCTGCATTTAGTAACATTCCCTCGTAGGCCTACCTCCGTGTGCATTTTAGAAGTGTTTCCCTGCTACCTGCATTTAGTAATATTCCCTCGTAGACCTACCTCCGTGTGCATTTTAGAAGTGTTTCCCTGCTACCTGCATTTAGTAACATTCCCTCGTAGGCCTACCTCCGTGTGCATTTTAGAAGTGTTTCCCTGCTACCTGCATTTAGTAACATTCCCTCGTGGGCCTACCTCCGTGTGCATTTTAGAAGTGTTTCCCTGCTACCTGCATTTAGTAACATTCCCTCGTGGGCCTACCTCCGTGTGCATTTTAGAAGTGTTTCCCTGCTACCTGCATTTAGTAACATTCCCTCGTGGGCCTACCTCCGTGTGCATTTCAGAGCTGCGCCTGTGAAGAATTAACAGTTAATCAACATTTTTAAGCTAAACATTCTAAACCATCAACCTTCTTCATTGATACAGGGTGTTCCTCCTCCTACACTACATTGATACAGGGTGTTCCTCCTCCTACACTACATTGATACAGGGTGTTCCTCCTCCTACACTACATTGATACAGGGTGTTCCTCCTCCTACACTACATTGATACAGGGTGTTCCTCCACCTACACTACATTGATACAGGGTGTTCCTCCTCCTCCACTACATTGATACAGGGTGTTCCTCCTCCTACACTACATTGATACAGGGTGTTCCTCCTCCTACACTACATTGATACAGGGTGTTCCTCCACCTCCACTACATTGATACAGGGTGTTCCTCCTCCTCCACTACATTGATACAGGGTGTTCCTCCTCCTCCACTACATTGATACAGGGTGTTCCTCCTCCTCCACTACATTGATACAGGGTGTTCCTCCTCCTCCACTACATTGATACAGGGTGTTCCTCCTCCTACACTACATTGATACAGCGTGTTCCTCCTCCTCCACTACATTGATACAGGGTGTTCCTCCTCCTCCACTACATTGATACAGGGTGTTCCTCCTCCTACACTACATTGATACAGCGTGTTCCTCCACCTACACTACTGTGATTAAGCATCTTGGGGATTTAGAAGTGAGTATATACGGCCACTGAAGAATAAGTGTGTATACGGAGTACACCTGGTATTGTCTCCACTACAGCACTTTATATAACAAGAAGCCTAGTGCCTGGTTACAGTCCTTAGCCGTGGTATATTGGCCATATACATAGACATATATTGCCCCTAACCAGAGGAGCTTCCTTGTGACACGGTAGGACTCAGCCCCTAACCAGAGGAGCTTCCTTGTGACACAGTAGGACTCAGCCCCTAACCAGAGGAGCTTCCTTGTGACACGGTAGGACTCAGCCCCTAACCAGAGGAGCTTCCTTGTGACACGGTAGGACTCAGCCCCTAACCAGAGGAGCTTCCTTGTGACACTGGGCCTCCATTTGACCAGGGTCAAATAGGTTAGAAAACATCAAGGAGGCATCCCTAGTCCTTATATAGTGCACTACAGAGGCCTATAGACCCTGGTCAAATGGAGTGCACTACAGAGGCCTATAGACCCTGGTCAAATGGAGTGCACTACAGAGTCCTATAGACCCTGGTCAAATGGAGTGCACTACAGAGGCCTATAGACCCTGGTCAAATGGAGTGCACTACAGAGCCCTATAGACCCTTGTCAAATGGAGTGCACTACAGAGCCCTATAGACCCTATTCCCTTAATAGGGCACTACAGAGTCCTATAGACCCTGGTCAAATGGAGTGCACTACAGAGCCCTATAGACCCTATTCCCTTAATAGGGCACTACAGAGCCCTATAGACCCTATTCCCTTAATAGGGCACTACAGAGCCCTATAGACCCTATTCCCTTCATTTGTGCACTACCTTTGACCAGGACATGTGGGGAATAGGGTCCCATTTCAGAGAAACCATAATCTACCATAAGAGTGGTGTCACACCTCCTCTCCTCCATCATTGGTTCTCAGCGTTCGACACTGAAGAGCCGAAGACGTTTCCCGATCGACAGTGACGTCAATAACATAAGGTTACAATTTCACAAATCAGCATTTTCATTATGACTGATCATTTTCAGTGTTTTACTCTGGGTGTTTTTTTCTCTTTATATTCACTTTGCATATTTTCCGTTGATAAATGGAAACTCTTTTACCAGAATAATGAACTGTACACCTGAATTGGTGGTTTGGTATTACTGGTACTGAGGTATATATGTGCTGTCTATGGCGTCGATCATCGCACAATCTCAAACGTCTTTCCGAAAGACTTGGTAATATAAAAGTCTGAGAAGATTATTTTTTTGGGGACGAGGTACACTTCTTCTCATCATCATGAGTCTCAGCCTGTTGACATTTCTCTGTCTCGGTCTTTGCCTCCCAGTGTGGAATGGTGAGTACCTTTTCAAATATGATACAAGACATTTCTTTAAGGACTAGATTTAGCCAATGCAGAGTTAGTTGTTAGTTGTATTGTGTTGTTGGGACCTTAGGTGTTATGAGGTGGGCCCCTATTTCTGGATGATGTGGACCTGTATTGGATACAAGCTCAGCAACAGCAGTGAGTGAATCTGACCTCTCTTTGTCTCTCTCTCTCTCCCCCTTTTCTCTCTCTCTACCCACCTCTCTCCAGCCCTGAAGGTTTCCCAGCCGTACCGTGTGGTGAGTCATCGTGGTGAGGTGGAGTTATTCTGCTCCTACCACCACACGGGGAGACATGAACCGGAGGAGCTAAGGATCGCTCTGTATCGGGGGATGTACGGCGAGCAGGAAGAACAGAAGGTGTGCACCTCCTCCTTCACCAACACAAATACAGACTTCCAGACGGAGGGAGAGGCAGAGAGGACGGTGCGTTGTCGAGGCCAGTTAGAGCCTGGCAAGGTGAACCTGACTATCTCTGGTCTCCGGGGTAACGACACTGACCTGTACCGCTGTGCCATAGAAGTCCTGTACCCTCCGCCATACCTCAGGACGTTTGGGAATGGCACCCTTCTCTATATAACAGGTAATACTGAATGCTAACTGTATATTAGGGATACATACATCTAAAGGCTGAATGCTAATGACATTATGTACGTACCTATCATGTGGACTTTGAACCACGCTTTGATTCAATTGTGATTTGTGTGAGAATATTGGGGTTGGGTTAAAGACGCAGACTTGAAGTTAGCATTGAGCCCTAGTTCTCAAAACAATATGCTTATTGAATTCAGATGTGACCGTTGATAAGATTGTGCATTTTGGTGAATTTCTGTAGAGGAACCTGAGTGCTTTACCCCAGAGGCCCAGAGAAGAGATGATGTAACGGGAGAAACGTCAGTCAGACTACCCCTAGCAGGACTGGCCGCTGCCACCATATTAATAGTCATCTCTGCCATTGTTATCCTCTTCGTTCATCAGGTGAGCTCTTACAAAAACACGACTTCTGCTTTAACGCCGATCACTCCTTCACGAGCAACAACATTACAACCTGATAACAAGAGTCACTTTCTGTTGATACGCTGTGTCCGTTTTGAATAGATTTAATAATATATTTAACCTTCTAGGTTCTACAGAGGAAAAGGAGATTTGAAACAATAATACCAATGGCGTCACAGAATGACGGAAGATTTGATTATGGGAACTTCCAATGAAGAATTTTTAAAGAAATTATATATATTTTATATATATATATATTATTTTTAAAATCCATTCTATATGTTTCATTGTGTTGTAATATAAAGAAATTGCAGACTAGTGAAATCAAGTCTACGACTAGCCTCGAATAAATTGTTGGTTTTTGATCAGTAATTTCCGTCTTTGTCACAATCATTTCTTATAAACACACGTTTTGTTGAATAGCCAATTGGTTACTGAACACTCAAGAGTGTGCTGATGATCTTACTCAGAGATTTCACCAGTAGCACTAATATCTAGATGGCATTTCAAATGAAATGACTACACATTTACTGAGATTTCTTTGTCCTACTCAAAATAAAACACTAGACCACGATAAAGATCCATATTGAGATTGTGGTCGAGACTCAAGACAGCCTTTGATGAGTTATCACTTCCTGTCTGGATCGACAGCCGACAGCTGGAGAAATATTCAAATAAACAGCTGGAGAAATATTCAAATAAACATGTGTAGGCTATTATAATTAGTTTTACCTTTTAGAAATATGTATTTACCAATCACTCACAAAATCCTAAAATGTGTGTCTTTTTAAGAACCGTATAGCTGAATAATTCCTTAACCTATAGGGCTTTGTAGTGCACTCCATTTGACCAGGGTCTATAGGGCTCTGTAGTGCACTCCATTTGACCAGGGTCTATAGGGCTCTGTAGTGCACTCCATTTGACCAGGGTCTAACAATAATTCAATTCATGATACAGTGGCCTTCAGAAAGTATTCACACCCCATGACTTTTCCCACATTTTATTGTTACAGCCTGAAATTAAAAATGGATTCCATTGAGATTGTGTGTCACTGGGCCTACACACAACACACCATAATGTCAAAGTGGAATTATGTCTTTAGACATTTTTTACAAATTAATTAAAAATTAGAAGCTTAAAGGTCTTGAGTCAATAACTATTGAACTTTGTTCTGGCAAGCCTAAATAAGTTCAGGAATAAACATTTGCTTAACAATCACATTATACTGTTGCATGGACTCACTGTGTGTGCAGTAATAGTGTTTAATATGATTTCTGAATGACTACCTCATCTCTGTACCCCCCACACATACAATTATCTATAAGGTCCCTCAGTCGAGCAGAGAATTTCCAACACAGATTCAACCACAAACACCAGGGAGGTTTTCCAATGCCTCGCAAAGAAGGCCACCTATTGGTAGATGGGTAAAACATGAAAAAGCAGACATTGAATATCCCTTTGAGCATGGTGAAGTTATTAATTACACTTTGGCTGGTGTATCAATACACCCAGTCACTACAAAGATACAGGAGTCCTTCCTAACTCAGTTGCTGGAGTTACTCCGCAATACTAACCTAACTTACTCCACAATACTAACCTAACTTACTCCACAATACTAACCTAACTTACTCCACAATACTAACCTAACTTACTCCGCAATACTAACCTAACTTACTCCACAATACTAACCTAACTTACTCCACAATACTAACCTAGCTTACTCCACAATACTAACCTAACTTACTCCACAATACTAACCTAACTTACTCCGCAATACTAACCTAACTTACTCCACAATACTAACCTAACTTACTCCACAATACTAACCTAACTTACTCCACAATACTAACCTAACTTACTCCACAAAACTAACCTAACTTACTCCACAATACTAACCTAACTTACTCCACAATACTAACCTAACTTACTCCACAATACTAACCTAACTTACTCCACAATACTAACCTAACTTACTCCACAAAACTAACCTAACTTACTCCACAATACTAACCTAACTTACTCCACAATACTAACCTAACTTACTCCACAATACTAACCTAACTTACTCCACAATACTAACCTAGCTTACTCCACAATACTAACCTAACTTACTCCACAATACTAACCTAACTTACTCCACAAAACTAACCTAACTTACTCCACAATACTAACCTAACTTACTCCACAATACTAACCTAACTTACTCCACAATACTAACCTAACTTACTCCGCAATACTAACCTAACTTACTCCACAATACTAACCTAACTTACTCCACAATACTAACCTAACTTACTCCGCAATACTAACCTAACTTACTCCACAATACTAACCTAACTTACTCCGCAATACTAACCTAACTTACTCCGCAATACTAACCTAACTTACTCCACAATACTAACCTAACTTACTCCACAATACTAACCTAACTTACTCCACAATACTAACCTAACTTACTCCGCAATACTAACCTAACTTACTCCACAATACTAACCTAACTTACTCCACAATACTAACCTAACTTACTCCACAATACTAACCTAACTTACTCCACAATACTAACCTAACTTACTCCACAATACTAACCTAACTTACTCCACAATACTAACCTAACTTACTCCACAATACTAACCTAACTTACTCCGCAATACTAACCTAACTTACTCCACAATACTAACCTAACTTACTCCACAATACTAACCTAACTTACTCCACAATACTAACCTAACTTACTCCGCAATACTAACCTAACTTACTCCGCAATACTAACCTAACTTACTCCACAATACTAACCTAACTTACTCCACAATACTAACCTAACTTACTCCACAATACTAACCTAACTTACTCCGCAATACTAACCTAACTTACTCCACAATACTAACCTAACTTACTCCACAATACTAACCTAGCTTACTCCACAATACTAACCTAACTTACTCCACAATACTAACCTAACTTACTCCACAATACTAACCTAACTTACTCCACAATACTAACCTAACTTACTCCACAATACTAACCTAACTTACTCCACAATACTAACCTAGCTTACTCCACAATACTAACCTAAATGACAGAGTGAAAAGAAGGAAGCCTGTACAGAATAAAAATATTCCAAAACATGCACTCTGGTGGTGGCTGCATCATGTTATGGGTATGCTTGTCATCGGCAAGGACTAGGGAGTTTTTCAGAATAAAAAATAAATGGAATAGAGCTAAGCCCAGGTAAAATACTAGAGGAAAACCTGGTTTAGTCTGCTTTCCAACAGACACTGGGAGACGAATCCACCTTTCAGCAGGACAATAACCTAAAACACAAGGCTATATACATGTAATATTCCTGAGGAGCTGGCCTATTACATTTTTGACTAAAATTGTCTTGAACATCTATGGCATTACTTGAAAATGGCTTTCTAGCAATGATCACAACCAACTTGACAAAGCTTGAAGAATATTAAAGAGAATAATGTGCAAATATTGTACAATCAAGATGAGTAAAGCTCTTCGATACTTACTCACAGCTGTAATCGCAGCCAACGGTGAATCTAACATGTGTTGACTAAAGGGTGTGAATACTTATTTTTGTTTAAAAAAAAATATAAAAAAAATTAGCAAACATTTCTAAAAAAAACATATTTTCACTTTTTCATTATGGAGTAAATGGGTTTTTAGCTTGTAGCACAACAATATGTGGAATCATTTGAGGGGTATAAATACTTTCGGAAGGCATTGTAGATTACCAGGTGCCAAGAACTTTGACCGTTGACCCCCACAACAACATTTTCTGAAAAATATTCCTTTAATAAGTTGATGTAGTCTTATTTTGTTACCATAGTAATAATAAGAAAGAAAAGTGAATCAAACCTCAAAAGCACTTCTTCATTATCAATCCATCACCCAGTGTCTGTCAGTTTCCCCACTGACACCCTGTTCCCTAAGTAGTGCACTGCTTCTAACCAGGGTGCCATTTGGGACACAGTTTCCAGCGTGTGCTTTTACAGTATAATAACAGGATGTCAGGATCGGGGCCCCATGCAGCTCTGGGGTTCAAGCACTATTTGAAATCACTTCAAATGCTTTAGCTGGGCTTGATTGGCTGCTTGACAGTTACAATGGAACCAGCAGGACGTTCCTATACGCCCCAAACCCTGTCCATCTGCTACTCCAGGCAGGCTAGAGCTAACACTTACAAGTATTTGAAAGATTTCAAATAGTATTTGAACCCAGGCGTGCCCTACAGGAGGCCTCTTCTTCTAGAGACTACCGCACCTTTACAGCTAGTGTGCGTCCCAAACGGCACCTTATTCCCTACATAGTGCACTACTTTAGACCAGAGCCCTATTCCCTACATAGTGCACTACTTTTGACCAGAGCCCTATGGCACCCTATGTAGGGAATAGGGTGCTACGGCCCATAGGGCTCTGGTCTAAAGTAGTGCACTATGTAGGGAATAGGGTGCTACGGCCCATAGGGCTCTGGTCTAAAGTAGTGCACTATGTAGGGAATAGGGTGCTACGGCCCATAGGGCTCTGGTCTAAAGTAGTGTACTATGTAGGGAATAGGGTGCTACGGCCCATAGGGCTCTGGTCTAAAGTAGTGCACTATGTAGGGAATAGGGTGCTACGGCCCATAGGGCTCTGGTCTAAAGTAGTGCACTATGTAGGGAATAGGGTGCTACGGCCCATATGGCTCTGGTCTAAAGTAGTGCACTATATAGGGAATAGGGCTCTGGTCTAAAGTAGTGCACTATGTAGGGAATAGGGTGCTACGGCCCATAGGGCTCTGGTCTAAAGTAGTGCACTATGTAGTGAATAGGGTGCTACGGCCCATAGGGCTCTGGTCTAAAGTAGTGCACTATGTAGGGAATAGGGTGCTACGGCCCATATGGCTCTGGTCTAAAGTAGTGCACTATGTAGGGAATAGGGTGCTACGGCCCATAGGGCTCTGGTCTAAAGTAGTGCACTATGTAGTGAATAGGGTGCTACGGCCCATAGGGCTCTGGTCTAAAGTAGTGCACTATGTAGGGAATAGGGTGCTACGGCCCATATGGCTCTGGTCTAAAGTAGTGCACTATATAGGGAATAGGGCTCTGGTCTAAAGTAGTGCACTATGTAGGGAATAGGGTGCTACGGCCCATAGGGCTCTGGTCTAAAGTAGTGCACTATGTAGTGAATAGGGTGCTACGGCCCATAGGGCTCTGGTCTAAAGTAGTGCACTATGTAGGCAATAGGATGCCATTTGGACGAGCCCAGCCTCTTTACTGCTGACTGACTTCGGTCTAGTTCCTCGTGACAAACTTCAGAGAAACACACTCAACACAACAGGATGTGGCAGTAACCACTGATTAGGCTCGCCTAGTTAGAAATCAAAGGGTTTTTCCTTTTTACTGATGACAGAAATTGTCCGTGAACATGCTGGTACAGCAGATTTACATGGCCTACAACAAAAATGACAAATGGACAAAAAGGAAAATGTATACATTTAATAACTAACAAGGTACGGGTGCTGTATTTACCGTATTTAGTGGAGCCTATTAGTCTGCTAACAACAGAAAAACACAACCGTACCACTGGCAAGGAACCTGTTAAGCTCCATTTATTCTCACGGGAATGCAAATGCCTCCATATTTCCATTTCTACTAAATCAAAACTAGAAAGATTTTCCAGTGTGGTCAAAAGTGTGAATGAACAAGTCCTCTTGTCTTCACTTTAACCATACACAGTTACTATCCATTTTAGAGTATGAAATGGTCTTTCATAATAATAGACATTAGATATTAAAATAAATGTGAGGGGGGGGGGTTTAAACATCTTTATTCATATTTTCAAAATGACATTAAATAAATCATAGACAACACCTGGTTTAGTCGGGAATCCATCTATACTTGAACCCACTTTACCACTTGGTGTCTGTGACACTCCCGATGACAGACAAGTATACCAATTAAAGCCACGTGATAGGAGGAGAGCTAGAGAGTTATGAGGGGAGATTTCCCCTCTAGTCATCACTGTTCATTTGGGCGTCTGTCAGAGTTAGGCTCAGCTAGCTAAAGGTTCAAACACAAATAATAAGAAGAGTTGAAATGCGAATCGGAATCATCTCAGTGGCTGCCTGGTTTCTGACCCTTCTCTGCTCCAGCCACGGTGAGACCTCTACCTTATGTTTCATTATATACAATATATATCAATGTTAGTAATGTCATACTTTTCTTTTTTTTTGGAAAATGGAGATTGTATTTATATCCACCTGACACATAATAACTAAAAGTCATGGAAATGTATATAAGTTTATCCTCTTCAACCTGTCTGGGATAAAAGTCCTCAAGAAATGAGTCTGTCTAAAATACCATGGATTCATTTTTTTTTTGGTTTGGTGAGACAAAGTGCCACGTTTTCCTCAAACAAATGACTTTCCGTTGAGATTCTACAGTAAATCAAATCAAATCAAATGTATTTATATAGTCCTTCTTACATCAGCTGATATCTCAAAGTGCTGTACAGAAACCCAGCCTAAAACCCCAAAGCAGCAAGCAATGCAGGTGTAGAAGCACGGTGGCTAGGAAAATGTTATCTTCTCTCTTCTCGTTTCACTCTGACTGTCTCTCCCCTCCCAGGGTTTCAGGTGATGCAGCCTGTGAAACGGACACTTAACCCCGACGGTACTGTCTCCATCACCTGTAGTCACACAGACCCAGTTGAGCTCTTTGTCATTGATGCCAGGCTAAACAGACTCAATAACTCTGATGTTACCATGGTTTGTCAGGTGAGTGACAGACCATGGACCGCTCTAGCCACTCCCCACTGCTTTCAAGTCCCCATGACAGGTGTCCAGACCGTAGGGGGACCGAGCCCCCCCTTTCTCCTGGGCCTATGGAATGCTCTCCCTGTGACCATCTGAAAGACGGCCCAGCCACAGACCAACCCTATCTGTCAAGACTCTTTTAGCCCTGATTTTTAACTGCCTTGATTCTTTAAATCAATTCAATTTATGTCACGACTTCCGCCGAAGTCGGCCCTTCTCCTTGTTCGGGTGGTGTTCGGCGGTCGACGTCACCGGCTTTCTAGTCACCACCGATCCATTTTTCTGTTTCGTTTTGTTTTGTCTGCATAATTACACACCTGGTTTCAATTCCCCTATTATGTTCCCTATTTAACCCTTTCATTTCTGTTTTGTCCGTGATTGTTTGTTACGTTAGAGGTTGTTGTTATTTCTTATGATGTTTTGTAATTATTCCCTTTGTGGAATTTTACTGTCATTTTTTGAGTAAACGTTTTGTGTTTCGCTCAACACCTGTGTCCTGCATTTGACTCTGCTACTTCGCCGCACACAACCCTGACAATTTAATTCAACTTTATGACTTTACAACTTTATAAATTTATGACTTCATAACTTTATTAATTTATGACTTTATAACTTTATTAATTTATGACTTTATAACTTTGTATTTTTTGTCTTTATTGTTTGTTTGTTTGTTTGTTGTTTAGTTTCTGCCTACGTAGAGTATTGAGATTCCTCTGTATATTAAATGTATTATTATTATCAGGTGAATAACAGTCAGATGGTTGACTGCACCTACATGAAGGTGACGTGGAACCAGTACAAGTTCACGTTACACAACTTAAAGACCGAGGACATCAGTTGTCTGTTCCAGTGTGAGTTCTCATTGACATCTGCTTTGACCATGAAACCCATCACAACTGTAAAGGGGAACCCCTCCACCAAACTGCTGCCAGGTTAGTGGAACATTTGCCTTGTACATTTAGGTTACGTCCCAAGTGCTCTAATACCTATTAGGGTGCACTACTTTTGACCAGGGATCTGGTCTGAATTAGTGCACCATACACTATAGGGTTCCACTTGGGACACAAACCGTAGATTGATTACCTGTGTTGTATGTTTAGAAAGTTCAAATGATGCATGTGATGTACAGCAGGTTACAGTATGTAACTAAATGTTGCATTTGATAGTGATTGCATAATTTATCAATACAAATCCACTAGGAATTACTGCAGTGTCTGACTGGCATACGGTAGTGTATAGATATTCCATGAAGTACTGCATAATGTATTATAATAATGGTAGTTTCTAGATGTTCCATGAAGTACTTCATAATGTATTATAATAATGGTAGTTTCTAGATGGTCCATGAAGTACTGCATAATGTATTATGATAATGGTAGTTTCTAGATAATCCATGAAGTACTTCATAATGTATTATGATAATGGTCGTTTCTAGATAATCCATGAAGTACTTCATAATGTATTATGATAATGGTCGTTTCTAGATATTCCATGAAGTACTTCATAATGTATTGCGATAATGTATTGTATCATGTCTAAACTCCATGTCCTCCTCTGTCGTGTTTGCTATACTTTATGTTTTCCCGGAGAAGATTGTGTTGAAGATATTCCATGTTTTTGACTGTCTGTTCCCAGGACTAGCAGGAGACGCTCCTGTCCCCGTGTGTCCTTCACCTCTACCCGAGTCTTATGAGGCTGAGCTGATTGACCGACTGAAGTGGATTGTGATTGGCCTGTCTGTGTTCCTCTGCTTCTACAGCTTCACCGTCACCTTCTTCTATATCAGGCTGAGGGTCAGGCTCATTATAATATATAAAAACGTTACAGCTGATTGGCTGATTGAAATGGCAGGAGAGGAAAACAATCAACAGGCTTCAAGTACAACTTGTGTTCGGAACACGTTGTCTAGTATTCATGTCAAAGCCATCATTATTTCAAGCTATGTTTGTGTAGATTAGAGTTTCTCTTCCTTGATGTTATTCATTGCCAAGCACCAGACTTTTCTTTTGTTTACTTCTCTGATCTCTAGTGTTTTGGGGTCATTTTTTTCCAGGTCCTTCGATCTGAGGAGCTGTATGATTCGCTGACATACGTCCCCATGCAGGTTTGGATCCTTTTTTTTTAATGAGAGATCAGATTTGAGTCCAACCAATATAGGACTGGTTTCCTGGATACAGATTACGTCTTGGATTAGGCTCAATCTGTGTCCGGGAAACGGCCCATTAATGTTTGAAGTGCTGGCACAACCTAAAGCTCTTACACTGAGTTCAAGTTGTTGCAGTGAGAAATATATACAGAGCCTTCAGAAAGTATTCAGACCCGTTGACTTTTTCCACATTTTGTTACGTTACAGCTTTATTCTAAAATCGACACAATACCCCATAATGACAAAGCGAAAACAGATTTATAAAAAAATGTAAAACAGAAATACCTTATTTACATAAGTATTCAGACCCTTTGCTATGAGACTTGAAATTGAGCTCAGGTGCATCCTGTTTCCATTGATCATCCTTGAGATGTTTCTGTTACTTCATTGGAGTCCACCTGTGGTAAATTCAATTGATTGGACATGATTGGTGAGGGTGGCAGGTAGCCTAGTGGTTAGAGCATTGGGCCAGTAACCGAAAGGTTGCTAGATCGAATCCCAGAGCTGACAAGGTAAAAATATATCGTTCTGCCCCTGAACAAGGCAGTTAACCCACTGTTCCCCGGTAGGCCATCATTGTAAATAAGAATTTGTTCTTAACTGACTTGCCTAGTTAAATAAAATAAAATAAAATAATGTCTGTAGAGCTCCGAGGCACAGATCTGGGGAAGGGTACCAAAAAAATGTCTGCAGCATTTAAGGTCCCCAAGAACACAGTGGCCTCCATCATTCTTAAATGGAAGAAGTTTGGAACCACCAAGACCTTTCCAAGAGCTGGACACCCAGCTAAACTGAGCAATCGGGGGAGAAGGTCCTTGGGCAGGGAGGTGACCAAGAACCAGGGAGAACCTTCCAGAACCTTGCAGGCCTCCACCAATCAGGCCTTTATGGTAGAGTGGCCAGGCAGAAGCCACTACTCAGTAAAAGGCACATGACAGCCCGCTTGGAGTTTGCCAAAAGGCACCTAAAGGACTCTCAGACCATAAGAAACAAGATTCTCTGGTCTGATGAAACTAAGATTGAACTCTTTGGCCTGAATACCAAGCCTCACATCTGGAAGAAACCTGGCACCATCCCTACGGTGAAGCACGGTGGTGGCAGCATCATGCTGTGGGTATGTTTTTCAGCGGCAGGGACTGGGAGACTAGTCAGGATCGAGGCAAAGATGAACAGAGCAAAGTACAGAGAGATCCTTGATGAAAGCCTGCTACAGAGCGCTCAGGACCTCAGATTGGGAAGAAGGTTCACCGTCCAACAGGACAACGACCCTAAGCATACAGCCAAGACAACGCAGGAGTGGCTTCGGGACGAGTCTCTGAATGTCCTTGAGTGGCTCAGCCAGAGCCCAGACTTGAACCTGATCGAACATCTCTGGAGAGATCTGAAAATAACTGTGCAGCGACGCTCCCCATCCAACCTGACAGAGCTTGAGAGGATCTGCAGAGAAGAATGGGAGAAACTCCCCAAATACAGGTGTGCCAAGCTTGTAGCGTCATACCCAAGAAGACTCGAGCCTGTAATCGCTGCCAAAGGTGCTTCAACAGTAAAGGGTCTGAATAATTATGTAAATGTGAGATTTCTGTTTTGTAGCAAAAATTCTAAAAACGTGTTTTTGCTACATTGTTATGGGGCATTGTGTGTAGATTGATGAGGAAAAGTAACAATTTAATACATTTTAGCATTGGGCTGTAACCTAACAACATTTTGAAAAAGTCAAGCAGTCTGAATACTTTTCAAAGGCAATGTAATTGCACAGCTATAAAAGCACATCATTGAAGCCAATATATTGGACAATTCTGTACATAATCTTCAAAACAAAATAATGAAAAAGTTAAAATAATAATATTTCTGTTCTAATTTGTTTCCTCAGCCTAATCAGACCCGACCTACGGTGAGAATATTCAATACACTTGCTTCCAACGTTGTCACAACAGTAGTTCCCTGTGCTTCCAACGTTGTCACAACAGTAGTTCCCTGTGCTTCCAACGTTGTCACAACAGTAGTTCCCTGTGCTTCCAACGTTGTCACAACAGTAGTTCCCTGTGCTTCCAACGTTGTCACAACAGTAGTTATAACTTGTCAACAATGTGATCTAACTTTCCTCCTGGTTTAGGATCACTAATTATCCATGTTAGCTACGCATATCATTAAATAATGATCCTACTTGGATCATTCCAGTCTAAAAGGGTAAATGATAAAAGGTTCAAGTTGACACAGTTGATATTTTCTGTATTTCAGACGGGAAGAGGGAACATTAATTCAACCTACATGGATATGAGGAAGGTACCAGTTGGAGTGAGAGGCTCACGATCCATCAACCACAATTCCCAACTCAATTGTTGACCAAGTAAAGAGACCTTCAACGGATCAGATCAATCACATCGGATTCAGAACCTTTTGAAGCCTAATGTATGAAAGAGCTGATAACACTTAAAAGGCCCATTGTTTTATTAGTTATAAGAATGTATAGGAGGCTTTCTAAAGTCCCATCCCGCTGGGCACAGACGTCAGCTCGACGTTCAGTTTGTATAGGAGGCTTTCTAAAGTCCCATCCCGCTGGGCACAGACGTCAGCTCGACGTTCAGTTTGTATAGGAGGCTTTCTAAAGTCCCATCCCGCTGGGCACAGACGTCAGCTCGACGTTCAGTTTGTATAGGAGGCTTTCTAAAGTCCCATCCCGCTGGGCACAGACGTCAGCTCGACGTTCAGTTTGTATAGGAGGCTTTCTAAAGTCCCATCCCGCTGGGCACAGACGTCAGCTCAACGTTCAGTTTTGTTTCACATTTTGGTTGAGTTGTAAACTTAAACGTGAATTCAAAGTGAACTCATTTTTTTTTTTTTTTTTAATGGGTGAAAACAATTATTTCTTTACGTTGATGACATTTTGCACGTTGATTCTTTACGTTGATGACATTTTGCACGTTGATTCTGCATCATCACACCGAGAGAGAAAAAAAGTTTTGAAATGATGTGAATACAACGTTACGTTTTTTGCCAAGTGCGATGCTGCTTCCTAGTCTAGAATGTGTATAATATATATAGATATAAGTGCCTAAGTAAGGCTTTCCCGACTCGTCACAATGATTGTAGAAACTAGAAAAAGTGCTGCTTGTTATATTCAAATGGAATTTTAATAAACTCATGACGTATATCGGAGAGAGCAGAGTGATATGGGAAATCACGAGCTAAAGGAATTAAGACTTATTTATTTCACACAAAAACAACAACAGCATGGATTTGAAAGTTGAACAAACCATGTAACTCTATGCACAAGGACTACTTTGAACAATATGCACAGAACATGTCACAAAAACACATTTACTGGAAGAACTGTGAAGATGCAAAGTTTGATAACAGAATTACGGTAAAATACCCAAAATACCGTTTTTTTTTTTATGTGACCACATTTTATCAAAACTCTTGTTAAAATAATTTTTTCTTAACGAATTAAGATCCAAAGATGTCTGAAGAAAGAATGACGTGTCAGCTATGACATCACAGTTTTAATTTTTTATTTATTTTTGGTTATTGAACTATATAGTACATGAAGTGGATTTACATCTGGGTAACAGAATTGCGGTAACAGAATTTCATCATGGGTCCACACAGAAATGCATAATTCTGAATATGAATGTCATTCTCGTCAGGGTTATGTATCCTAAATAGATACACAAAGGTAGAAATATGCAATACTCTCCTTTGCATATTTGGGTATTATTCCACACACTGGCTATTATTCTAATGAGCTCGGCCCCTAAACAAGACCAAATTTGATTGGTTCTGACCGGATCTAATCTGAACCAATCGTAGGTGTCTGTCTATGTTTCACAAGTTTGTACATGACAGTATATAGTACAGTAAAGCAGCAGTTCTCAAGCTATTTGACCCGGGACCGTTGGTTCAAGATTGTGACACTCCCAATGATGTATATAAACCCTGGATGGCTAATGCCATGTATTTGCCAGTGAGAGGCGTTGAAGCCACAGGTCGGCCATATTGGTACTCCCCAGAAGAAGCAGTCCTCCATAGGAATGTATTGAATTCCACTGTATTTCAATTAGATGTTTCAAGGACAAAATTACACGTATTAAAGTATTTTCTTGTTGTTTTGAGGACAGTAAACTTTCAAAAAAATTATACTTGACGGAAAATGTTTTTATATATTTTATTAAAAGTATATATATGTTTAGCTCACATAATATAACTTAAAAGTAGGCTTTCAATTGTCTGTAATAGAATAAACCTGGCAAAAAACAAACGTAGACATTAATAAATTCATTTTTTTATAGCTTCTAAAATATTTTTTTTACACTGGTGGGGGAATGCTAAGATGGAGGCGCGGCGGCATCAGAACAGCGCCCTGTCGGCCGTCTGTCGGTCGTCTGTCGGCCGCCCTGTCGGCCGTCTGTCGGTCGCCCTGTCGGCCGTCTGTCGGTCGCCCTGTCGGCCGTCTGTCGGTCGCCCTGTCGGTCGTCTGTCGGCCGTCTGTCGGTCGTCTGTCGGCCGCCCTGTCGGTCGCCCTGTCGGTCGTCTGTCGGTCGCCCTGTCGGCCGTCTGTCGGTCGTCTGTCGGCCGTATGTCGGTCGTCTGTCGGCCGTCTGTCGGTCGTCTGTCGGCCGTCTGTCGGTCGTCTGTCGGCCGTCTGTCGGTCGTCTGTCGGTCGCCCTGTCGGTCGTCTGTCGGTCGTCTGTCGGCCGTCTGTCGGTCGCCCTGTCGGCCGCCTGTCGGTCGCCCTGTCGGCCGTCTGTCGGTCGCCCTGTCGGCCGTCTGTCGGTCGTCTGTCGGCCGCCCTGTCGGCCGTCTGTCGGTCATCCCTGTCGGCCGTCTGTCGGTCGCCCTGTCGGCCGTCTGTCGGTCGCCCTGTCGGCCGTCTGTCGGTCGCCCTGTCGGCCGTCTGTCGGTCGTCTGTCGGCCGTCTGTCGGTCGTCTGTCGGCCGTCTGTCGGCCGTCTGTCGTTCGCCCTGTCGGCCGTCTGTCGGTCGCCCTGTCGGTCGTCTGTCGGTCGTCTGTCGGTCGTCTGTCGGTCGCCCTGTCGGTCGCCCTGTCGGTCGTCTGTCGGTCGTCTGTCGGTCGCCCTGTCGGTCGCCCTATCGGTCGCCCTGTCGGTCGTCTGTCGGTCGCCCTGTCGGCCGTCTGTCGGTCGTCTGTCGGTCATCTGTCGGTCGTCTGTCGGTCGTCTGTCGGTCGTCTGTCGGTCGTCTGTCGGTCGCCCTGTCGGCCGTCTGTCGGTCGTCTGTCGGCCGTCTGTCGGTCGCCCTGTCGGTCGTCTGTCGGTCGCCCTGTCGGTCGTCTGTCGGTCGCCCTGTCGGTCGTCTGTCGGTCGTCTGTCGGTCGTCTGTCGGTCGCCCTGTCGGTCGTCTGTCGGTCGTCTGTCGGCCGTCTGTCGGCCGTCTGTCGGTCGCCCTGTCGGTCGTCTGTCGGTCGTCTGTCGGTCGCCCTGTCGGCCGTCTGTCGGTCGTCTGTCGGTCGTCTGTGGGTCGCCCTGTCGGCCGTCTGTCGGTCGTCTGTCGGCCGTCTGTCGGTCGCCCTGTCGGCCGTCTGTCGGTCGTCCTGTCGGCCGTCTGTCGGTCGTCCTGTCGGCCGTCTGTCGGCCGTCTGTCGGCCGTCTGTCGGCCGTCTGTCGGTCGTCTGTCGGCCGTCTGTCGGTCGCCCTGTCGGCCGTCTGTCGGTCGCCCTGTCGGTCGCCCTGTCGGTCGTCTGTCGGTCGGCCGTCTGTCGGCCGTCTGTCGGTCGCCCTGTCGGTCGTCTGTCGGTCGTCTGTCGGTCGTCTGTCGGCCGTCTGTCGGTCGTCTGTCGGTCGCCCTGTCGGTCGTCTGTCGGTCGCCCTGTCGGTCGTCTGTCGGTCGTCTGTCGGTCGTCTGTGGGTCGCCCTGTCGGCCGTCTGTCGGTCGTCTGTCGGCCGTCTGTCGGTTGCCCTGTCGGCCGTCTGTCGGTCGTCCTGTCGGCCGTCTGTCGGTCGTCCTGTCGGCCGTCTGTCGGCCGTCTGTCGGTCGCCCTGTCGGCCGTCTGTCGGTCGCCCTGTCGGTCGCCCTGTCGGTCGTCTGTCGGTCGGCCGTCTGTCGGCCGTCTGTCGGTCGCCCTGTCGGCCGTCTGTCGGTCGTCTGTCGGTCGCCCTGTCGGCCGTCTGTCGGTCGTCTGTCGGTCGTCTGTCGGTCGTCTGTCGGTCGTCTGTCGGTCGCCCTGTCGGCCGTCTGTCGGCCGTCTGTCGGTCGTCTGTCGGCCGTCTGTCGGTCGTCTGTCGGTCGTCTGTCGGTCGCCCTGTCGGCCGTCTGTCGGTCGTCTGTTGGTCGCCCTGTCGGTCGTCTAGTGTATATCTGAATGATTGGTCACTACAACCAAGCATTTTCAAAATGCAAGATACACCTGGATTTTTAGCTGAAAGTCATTCATGTTAGCCGCCAATATCAACTAGAGATATCATGTCACTTCTCTGGGGTCCAAAACAAACAGAATCACACGGCCAACCTGTATTTGAGTTGCAGGATTTGGATGTTGTTTGGATGGATGGTTGTGGATTGGTGTGCGTTATAACGCAAACATCTAGCAACCCAAAGGTTGCATGTTTGAATCTCATCAAGGACAACTTTAGCATTTGAGCAACTTTGCAACCACCTGCTACTTTGCAACTTCTTAACCTTTAACCCTAAACTAACTCCTAACCTTAACCTTTAACCCTAAACTAACTCCTAACCTTAACCTTTAACCCTAAACTAACTCCTAACCTTAACCTTTAACCCTAAACTAACTCCTAACCTTAACCTTTAACCCTAAACTAACTCCTAACCTTAACCTTTAACCCTAAACTAACTCCTAACCTTAACCTTTAACCCTAAACTAACTCCTAACCTTAACCATTAGCCCTATGACGTGTAGGAGTGTTGGGCCAGTGACCGAAAAGGTTGCTGGATCGAATCCCCAAGGCAAAAATACGTGGTTCTGCCCCTGATCAAGGCAGTTAACCCACTGTTCCCCGGGCGCCGATGTCGATTAAGGCAGCCCCCCCCCCCCCGCACCTCTCTGATTCAGAGGGGTTGGGTTAAATGCGGAAGACACATTTCAGTTTAGTTGTACAACTGACTAGGTATCCCCGTTTCCTAACCTGGCTAACATTAGCAACCTAGCTAACATTAGCATTAGCCACATAGCTAACTTTAGCCACAACAAATTGGATTTTCGTAACATATCATTTGTTTGGTAAATTTGTAACATATTATACAAATTGCAATTTGTCACATATATGTTACAAATTGCAATTCGTAACATATACTCATAAACTCAAAAAGTCCTAAACTCCTCCTGAGTTTATAAGGAAGTGTTGAGGAGAGGTTGTACCCACTGTAACTATTAACACCTACCCTAACCAGGAACCGTGGATAGATGGCGATATTCGCGTAAAAAATTGAAAGCGTAAACCAACGCATTCAAACAGTGTAGTTATTCCCTGATCCTCAACACTGGGGCCCCACAATCCCCTCCTGTACTCATAACATGGGATCCCGAGTGGCGCAGCGGTCTAAATGCACGGCATCGCAGTACTTGAGGCGTCAAGCAGCATAAATGAATACATATCATACTAAATTGAGTGTGCTGGATTTACGTTTACTATGTTCCGTCTAATCTATGAGACCAGGCTGGTCTGTCTGCACTGCACACTATCACTTTGAAGGGCAGCCTGCCTGCAGAATGCTAGTTGCTAACTTGGTAGCCCCTTTTTCCCCGCAACATATACCAGAATATGTTACATCTTCATCCCATAATATTGTAACGACCCTGGGTTCATAAGCGCGGAAATCGACTCTGCCGCACGAGCATGCTTTTGCGGCACAGTCGATAGCGCGCCGGACCTCGGGCTAGAAGGTCGAGGGTTCGAGACCTGCTCCCTGCTGTTTCATTACAATATTGAAGGCAGTACTATGTTACAGCTGCTTATCTTTATACATATAGCCAGTAGCCACCCAACCTAGGCGTAATTTGTCAACGTATGGTGAAGGGCAGCCTGCCTGCAGAATGCTAGTTGCTAACTTGGTAGCCCCTTTCCCCCCGCAACATATACCAGAATATGTTACATCTTCATCCCATAATATTGAAGGCAGTACTCAACGTATGGTGACGTGGAATCTGCGTGGAAAATGCTTTTGGATTTTTTAAAAGTCATCACCGTAAACTGTTGTTTTTTTGAGGGTGAAATTATAACCACAGAATTGTCATTATGGTAACCAAATGTCAACAAAGACATTGGATAAAATATGTTGAATTCGTAGCTTTGAAACAGTCAGAACCTCACTTTGAGAACCACTGTAGTAGAGTGCAGTAGTTGTACGAAAAGCTGCCAGATTTCGACCTGTTCTCAGTGGACCTGTTCTCTTTGGAGGGAGCTGAAAGTCCGTATTGCCCAGCGACAGCCCCGAAACCTGAAGGATCTGGAGAAGGTCTGTATGGAGGAGTGGGCCAAAATCCCTGCTGCAGTGTGTGCAAACCTGGTCAAGAACTACAGGAAACGTAACATCTCTGTAATTGCAAACAAAGGTTTTTGTACCAAATATTAAGTTCTGCTTTTCTGATGTATCAAATACTTATGTCATGCAATAAAATGCTAATTAATTACTTAAAAATAATACAATGTGATTTTCTGGATTTTTTTTAGATTCCATCTCTCACAGTTGAAGTGTACCTATGATAAAAAGTACAGACCTCTACATGCTTTGTAAGTAAGAAAACCTGCAAAATCGTCAGTGTATCAAATACTTGTTCTCCCCACTGTATATATATTACGATTCCTTTAGTAACCACTCATACGCACGCTGGGTTAGTTAATCACTAAACATCTGAGAATTAAGAGCCTATTCAAAAGCCTCAGAACAGGAGTGGTGATCTAGGATCAGGTTATAAACATCTGAGAATTAAGAGCCTATTCAAAAGCCTCAGAAGTGCTGATCTAGGATCAGGTTATTCATTGTGATTTAGGCCTAAAGGTCAAACTGATCCTAGATCACCACTCTAACTCTGAGACGCTTTGTAAACATACTGTATTTAGAACCGTATGTCAAATTTAACATTTTCTCAACATCGAGAGGTAACATCTATCTCCTACTGGGCTCCCAGTGGCGTAGTGGTCTAAGGCACTGCATCTCAGTGCAAGAGGCGTCACTACAGTCCCTGGTTCAAATCCAGGCTGAATCACAACCAGCGGTGATTGGGAGTCCCATAGGGCAGCACACAATTGGCCCAGGTTTGGCCGGAGTAGGCCGTCATTGTAAATAAGAATTTGTTCTTAACTGACTTGCCTAGTTAAATAAAGAAGAGGTGTCACTACAGTCCCTGGTTCAAATTGTGAAGGATGGTTTTGTTCTCCTTTTAACAAAAATGTATGCCTTATATAAATAGGACATGTTAATCACAAACATAGTGTGTTGCTAACCCAGCTATTATAGTGTTGCACAAACATAGCGGGACTGCAGTAAAGCTGTTGCTAATCTGGGGTGTCGACTGTGCAAACCACAAGGTTGAGACAAGATGGAAGAATGCTGAATAACAAGAAAACAGGAACTGAGGAATGTGTAGCAATCGACAACTCAGCTCAATCTTCACAACAATATTTTCGGTCATCTGAATCCTGAGTGCTGTGGGGCTGGGACCAGCCTGGGCACCACCGATAGGCTAGCAAGTTTAAACCACGCTAAGCCTCTACGGTGACAGGCCAACTCTAAAGTTGGAACTACCTCTGTCACAGTATAAAAGAAGATGTCTGTACTATTCTCGTCAGTTCTCTGCTTTACCCTGCGTGGTGATACAGTGAACCCGTGTATACAAAAATTTCATTTACCATTTATCGCTTATGTTAAATAAAAATACTTAAAGTATATTCGGTGACTCTGAATCACATTTTATCCTGATACCAGATTCGATTGACGCAACCCTTTACAAAATCCAGGCTGAATCACAACTGCCGGTGATTGGGAGTCCCATTGGGTGGTCCAGGTTTGGCCGGAGTAGGCCGTCATTGTAAATAAGAATTTGTTCTTAACTGACTTGCCGCTAGTTAAATAAAAGGTAACATTTGAGATCCTACTCACCACTCCACCTCGTCAACAACATCGCACCACCCTGATCTATCTTTGTCTCCATCTCAAAACTTTCCCAGTCAGCGGAAAACTACCTGGGTGTGAGTCACTCAGACACTGTCACTGGTTCTTTCATCATCAAACAGGCCACAGCATCGCCACAACATCACGTCCGCACTCATCTGGTTGTGACGAACTGCTGAGAACAGCAATAACATTAGGTCTACAAGCCTAATTTGTCCCTGTGTAGCTCTGTGTTGTTGTTTTTGTCGCACTGCTTTGCTTTATCTTGGTCAGGTCGCAGTTGTAAATGAGAACTTGTTCTCAACTGGCCTACCTGGTTAAATAAAGGTGAAATAAATATATATTTTTTTAAAACAATCCTTGATATGTGTCTAAAGCCATATAGGAGTCAACAGTCATGTATCCGGGTATAGGCCTACCTACTTACACTGAGAGCAAAATATATTACCACGCTTTAAAGCCAACTACTCCTAAATCTATAACTCTTATGTGACTAAATGCGACTTAAAAATTCAAATTTTTAGCAAACGACATTGTATTAAAGCCACATAAATCCATACTTTACACAGCAAACCTTTTTACCCGCTAGGCACACCACATCATTCCAACTTGGAAATGTGCGTAATATTATGTGGTTGAGATGTTGATCAATGAGATTTTAACCTTTATTCATCCACTCAAAAAGTCTGTTGAAGTCTGTTGAAGTCTGTTGAAGTCTGTTGAAGTCTGTTGAAGACTGTTGAAGTCTGTTGAAGACTGTTGAAGTCTGTTGAAGTTTGTTGAAGTCTGTTGAAGTCTGTTGAAGACTGTTGAAGTCTGTTGAAGACTGTTGAAGTCTGTTGAAGTTTGTTGAAGTTTGTTGAAGTCTGTTGAAGTCTGTTGAAGTCTGTTGAAGTCTGTTGAAGTCTGTTGAAGTCTGTTGAAGTCTGTTGAAGTCTGTTGAAGACTGTTGAAGTCTGTTGAAGTCTGTTGAAGTCTGTTGAAGTCTGTTGAAGTCTGTTGAAGACTGTTGAAGTCTGTTGAAGTCTGTTGAAGTCTGTTGAAGTCTGTTGAATTCCCAATGTGTTATCATTACGCTTTCAACCATTTAAAAGCACAACCAAGTTTTCAAAATGGGAATACAATGTCAGATATTTTGTATTTATACAACAAATGAATGTGTTTCCACTGTGCTTCATATAATAGCACAACCAAATGAACTGCGTTAGAGTTGCGATTACATTTAAAGTGCATACTGCAAATGGTAAATGCTGTTGGAGATTCTGCACAGATTATTACAGTGGTGGTGAAGTTCTCCACAGACCTGCACGCTTTCTATGACGACATAAGAAGGCATTTATAGTTACAGGAACCTCCAAATATGGCCGTGGATGATACTCATTTCAAGGTTGAATAAATACTGTTACATTAGTTTGTAAAATAGTCTTAACTTTTAGTCTATTAACTGTATTACAAAAGTATTGTTGATTTTTGTTTAGTTGTCAACGCAACCAAATATCTAAATTAAAGAATAAGACTACAAGTTTTATTTAGTCCTATTAATTAACTGTGATTTTTAAGTTGAGATGGAGACATGAATCCAGCAAATCAATTATGGATTTGTAGACAAACTGGAATTAAAGCCAAACTAAGTCAGTGTCTCAGATGGAACTATCCATGTAGAAGATACAGCTCCTTTAAATGTTGATATTTGTTTGCGCTGACAACCAAAGACTATTTAATATCCAGTTTGTCTACAAATTAAGAATTAATACGTTAGATTCACATCTCTATCTCAAACAAAAAATCAAATAAAACTTTAAAATACACTTTAAAGTTTTATTTAGTCCTATTCTTTAACAATGATGTTTGGTTGAGATAAGAGATACGAATCCAACATATTATTTATTAACTTGAATATTCAATTTGAAATGAGCCAAAGCTAGTCTATTTTTAGTTGGACACTGTGTTGAATTGAAACAGTAGCTGTTAATGACTTCCCTAATGCAATATAGGCCTAAAGAGTTGAATTGATGATTTATAAAGTATGGTTTAATGTACATTTATTTGGATCTGTTAAACCTACCCTTTGGATTGACCTTGATAGCAATAGTGAATATTTTAAGTTATTAAGAGATCTCTCAATAATTATTTTAAAAAGATAACACATTGGCAGTAGTCAGTGACAAATATCACAGTTGAGCAGGGTTGGGCTTGGTTAAAAGCCTGGATGAGAGACCAAATGGAGAGTTGTAGATTGATCAACTCTCCAGTAGAAGATGCTGCCCAGCCAATTTTTTTTAGGGGTAGTGGATATAATGTTCAAGATCTGACGTTGTTTCAAAGGTACAAATTCAACATATTATATACAAGGTTTGTCTATGTTGAAAATTGGTAGAGCATCAGACAGATGCTGATTGGTTACCATGATGACAATCCTGTGGTTGTAATTTCACCATCAAAAAACAATAGTTGATTACTAATCCAAAGTATTATTCACATAGATTCCACATCACAATACGTTGACAAATAACTTTGAAACAATTTTGATTCAACCAGTTTGTGACCAGTGTGTAGGTCATCAAATATGTATTGTTCCTTCCCGGAACCACCAGAGATGACGGACGCATTTGATGAAACACAGGAAATATCAAAGGAAGAATACCTTTGTTTACATTGGTCCGAAGAAGCAGGAAACGCTTCAATTTGATTAGTTTAGAAATTATCTAGGCACGTTTTCTTGTTGAATCACTTTGCAAAACAATGAAAAACGATCCAATTGTCTTGTTTAGTTAGCTCTCTGGAGCATGGTGATGATGTCAGCTTGCTACGATGGTAGCTAGCTAGCTATCTCGACGTTAGCAACAATCAGTCGCTAGCTAAACAGTTCACGGAGGACGACTGACTATGATTTTTGACCTCCGATGTTATTAAGAAATTAAAAGATTTATAAACGTTTAAACAAAATGGATATCAGTCTAACAGTTTCCCTAATGCAGGGCCAGATGGGTACCGTGATAGAGAGAGCGGTGAGTGCCGCTGTTGAGACGGTGTTAGGGGAGATGCTGAAGGTGGTCGGTATTAAATTCGACGAGCTGAAGAGGGAGGTCGCAGCAAAAGAAAAAGAGACCGAGGGCATCAGACAGATGCTGGACATATCCCGATCTCAGATGAAGACAATGCGGAAGTACATGAACGCTCTGGGTGCCAGGCAGCAGGAGCACTCTGCCACTTACCGGACGAACCAGAGTACAGCATTCGGCCATTCGGATCCGCATAGACTTCACGGTTCCTCAGCGGCTGCATCCGAGGCAGCACAGTCCTCGGGTTTACCACAACCACAGAGAAGGACGGTTACCAACACCCCCATTGGCATTACAAATGGAAACGTACAGTCAAGAAATCAAATCACTATCGCCCTACCTTTTGATAACTTGGCCGGTTCCTCCCAACCTTCTGAGAATATTATCAGGGCCACATCATCATCGTTTGACAGCCATGATGACCTGACTGCCACGGTCTCACAAGCTCTGGAGGGCCCATCATTGATCACCACTGTCTCTGCAATAAACAGTTCATCAGAGCACCTGGAACCTTTGAAAGGTAAAATAAAATATGCTTTGTTGAGTATGTATGGGTATTTTTCAGTGTTTGCTTGAATATGTAAATTGATGACCTGACTGATGGCCCTATTGACTGAGACCTAGTACGGCCATAGTGACAGACCTAGTACGGCCCTATTGACTGAGACCTAGTACGGCCCTATAGACTGAGACCTAGTACGGCCCTATTGACTGAGACCTAGTACGGCCCTAGTGACAGACCTAGTACGGCCCTAGTGACTGAGACCTAGTACGGCCCTATTGACTGAGACCTAGTACGGCCCTATTGACTGAGACCTAGTACGGCCCTACTGACTGAGGCCTAGTACGGCCCTGTTGACTGAGACCTAGTACGGCCCTATTGACTGAGACCTAGTACGGCCCTACTGACTGAGACCTAGTACGGCCCTACTGACTGAGACCTAGTACGGCCCTACTGACTGAGACCTAGTACGGCCCTGTTGACTGAGACCTAGTACGGCCCTGTTGACTGAGACCTAGTACGGCCCTATTGACTGAGACCTAGTACCTCCCTATTGACTGAGACCTAGTACGGCCCTATTGACTGAGACCTAGTACGGCCCTACTGACTGAGACCTAGTACGGCCCTACTGACTGAGACCTAGTACGGCCCTATTGACTGAGACCTAGTACGGCCCTATTGACTGAGACCTAGTACGGCCCTACTGACTGAGACCTAGTACGGCCCTATTGACTGAGACCTAGTACGGCCCTATTGACTGAGACCTAGTACGGCCCTACTGACTGAGACCTAGTACGGCCCTATTGACTGAGACCTAGTACGGCCCTATTGACTGAGACCTAGTACGGCCCTATTGACTGAGACCTAGTACGGCCCTATTGACTGAGACCTAGTACGGCCCTACTGACTGAGACCTAGTACGGCCCTACTGACTGAGACCTAGTACGGCCCTATTGACTGAGACCTAGTACGGCCCTATTGACTGAGACCTAGTACGGCCCTATTGACTGAGACCTAGTACGGCCCTATTGACTGAGACCTAGTACGGCCCTATTGACTGAGACCTAGTACGGCCCTATATATTCTCCCTGTGTTGGTTGACCAACATGTTCCCTCTATCCCTCCAGAGGAGCCCCCAGCCCCCCTTGACCCCGAGGTGTCTGATGAGAGCCAGAGGAGGGAGGAGGAAGAAGAGTGTCAGGCTGAGTGGACCATCATTACACAGCCACCAGAGACCAGCACAGACCCTGGGGACCAGCCGGTCCTCTCCCCACCCAGGACTGACGGAGCAGATTGCTTTGCCACCACGGCTGCTGGGAGTGCCCAGCCACCCTCTCAGTTCCTGTCCCAGCCTCGGCTCCAGGTGAAAGAGGAGGAGGCCGAGGTGGACATCATCTGTATCAAGCAGGAACCTGAGGACGTCGAGAGTTTGCTGTTCAACCTGGCTGCTGAGGTCCTCAACGCCCAGGGAAACATTTTAGACAGGCACACTCAGGGGAGCCTCCTGGACTGTCACAGGACAGTAGCCTCACAGGGCCAGAGCGACAGGACAGTAGCCTCACAGGGCCAGAGCGACAGGACAGTAGCCTCACAGGGCCAGAGAGAGAGGACAGTACCCTCACAGGGCCAGAGAGAGAGGACAGCTTCCCGTCCCTCACAGAGCCAGAGGACATTAACAGAGCACACAGTGTTCAGCTCAGCCAGCCCTTGTACATGTGAGTAGAGTAAAGTTCTGCTGTGTTGTCGTTACTGTGTTGTCAGTTCAGTAGGATGTCACCTAGCCTGGTCCCAGATCTGTTTGTGCTGTATAGCCAAGTCCTATGATCGTATTACCAGAGGACTTGGCCAGACAGCACAAACAGATCTGGAACCAGGCTACATATTATTCACCTGAACTAATGACTTGTTGTCTGTCCTCTTCATCCTCAGATGGGCTGTCCCAGGCAGTGATATCTAATGACTTGTTGTCTGTCCTCTTCATCCTCAGATGGGCTGTCCCAGGCAGTGATATCTAATGACTTGTTGTCTGTCCTCTTCATCCTCAGATGGGCTGTCCCAGGCAGTGATATCTAATGACTTGTTGTCTGTCCTCTTCATCCTCAGATGGGCTGTCCCAGCCAGTGATATCTAATGACTTGTTGTCTGTCCTCTTCATCCTCAGATGGGCTGTCCCAGCCAGTGATATCTAATGGAATGTTGTTTGTCCTCTTCATCCTCAGATGGGCTGTCCCAGGCAGTGATATCTAATGGAATGTTGTCTGTCCTCTTCATCCTCAGATGGGCTGTCCCAGGCAGTGATATCTAATAGAATGTTGTCTGTCCTCTTCATCCTCAGATGGGCTGTCCCAGCCAGTGATATCTAATGACTTGTTGTCTGTCCTCTTCATCCTCAGATGGGCTGTCCCAGGCAGTGATATCTAATGGAATGTTGTCTGTCCTCTTCATCCTCAGATGGGCTGTCCCAGGCAGTGATATCTAATGGAATGTTGTCTGTCATCTTCATCCTCAGATGGGCTGTCCCAGCCAGTGATATCTAATGACTTGTTGTCTGTCCTCTTCATCCTCAGATGGGCTGTCCCAGCCAGTGATATCTAATGACTTGTTGTCTGTCCTCTTCATCCTCAGATGGGCTGTACCAGCCAGTGATATCTAATGACTTGTTGTCTGTCCTCTTCATCCTCAGATGGGCTGTCCCAGGCAGTGATATCTAATAGAATGTTGTCTGTCCTCTTCATCCTCAGATGGGCTGTCCCAGCCAGTGATATCTAATGACTTGTTGTCTGTCCTCTTCATCCTCAGATGGGCTGTACCAGCCAGTGATATCTAATGACTTGTTGTCTGTCCTGTTCATCCTCAGATGGGCTGTCCCAGGCAGTGATATCTAATGACTTGTTGTCTGTCCTCTTCATCCTCAGATGGGCTGTCCCAGCCAGTGATATCTAATGGAATGTTGTCTGTCCTCTTCATCCTCAGATGGGCTGTCCCAGGCAGTGATATCTAATGGAATGTTGTCTGTCCTCTTCATCCTCAGATGGGCTGTCCCAGGCAGTGATATCTAATGGAATGTTGTCTGTCATCTTCATCCTCAGATGGGCTGTCCCAGCCAGTGATATCTAATGACTTGTTGTCTGTCCTCTTCATCCTCAGATGGGCTGTCCCAGCCAGTGATATCTAATGGAATGTTGTTTGTCCTCTTCATCCTCAGATGGGCTGTCCCAGCCAGTGATATCTAATGACTTGTTGTTTGTCCTCTTCATCCTCAGATGGGCTGTCCCAGCCAGTGATATCTAATGACTTGTTGTCTGTCCTCTTCATCCTCAGATGGGCTGTCCCAGCCAGTGATATCTAATGACTTGTTGTTTGTCCTCTTCATCCTCAGATGGGCTGTCCCAGGCAGTGATATCTAATGGAATGTTGTCTGTCCTCTTCATCCTCAGATGGGCTGTCCCAGGCAGTGATATCTAATGACTTGTTGTCTGTCCTCTTCATCCTCAGATGGGCTGTCCCAGCCAGTGATATCTAATGACTTGTTGTCTGTCCTCTTCATCCTCAGATGGGCTGTCCCAGGCAGTGATATCTAATGACTTGTTGTCTGTCCTCTTCATCCTCAGATGGGCTGTCCCAGGCAGTGATATCTAATGGAATGTTGTCTGTCCTCTTCATTCTCAGATGGGCTGTCCCAGGGAGTGATATCTAATGACTTGTTGTCTGTCCTCTTCATCCTCAGATGGGCTGTCCCAGCCAGTGATATCTAATGACTTGTTGTCTGTCCTCTTCATCCTCAGATGGGCTGTCCCAGGCAGTGATATCTAATGGAATGTTGTCTGTCCTCTTCATCCTCAGATGGGCTGTCCCAGCCAGTGATATCTAATGACTTGTTGTCTGTCCTCTTCATCCTCAGATGGGCTGTACCAGCCAGTGATATCTAATGACTTGTTGTCTGTCCTCTTCATCCTCAGATGGGCTGTCCCAGGCAGTGATATCTAATGACTTGTTGTCTGTCCTCTTCATCCTCAGATGGGCTGTCCCAGCCAGTGATATCTAATGACTTGTTGTCTGTCCTCTTCATCCTCAGATGGGCTGTCCCAGCCAGTGATATCTAATGGAATGTTGTTTGTCCTCTTCATCCTCAGATGGGCTGTCCCAGCCAGTGATATCTAATGGAATGTTGTCTGTCCTCTTCATCCTCAGATGGGCTGTCCCAGGCAGTGATATCTAATGGAATGTTGTCTGTCCTCTTCATCCTCAGATGGGCTGTCCCAGCCAGTGATATCTAATGACTTGTTGTCTGTCCTCTTCATCCTCAGATGGGCTGTACCAGCCAGTGATATCTAATGACTTGTTGTCTGTCCTCTTCATCCTCAGATGGGCTGTCCCAGGCAGTGATATCTAATGACTTGTTGTCTGTCCTCTTCATCCTCAGATGGGCTGTCCCAGCCAGTGATATCTAATGACTTGTTGTCTGTCCTCTTCATCCTCAGATGGGCTGTCCCAGCCAGTGATATCTAATGGAATGTTGTTTGTCCTCTTCATCCTCAGATGGGCTGTCCCAGCCAGTGATATCTAATGGAATGTTGTCTGTCCTCTTCATCCTCAGATGGGCTGTCCCAGCCAGTGATATCTAATGACTTGTTGTCTGTCCTCTTCATCCTCAGATGGGCTGTCCCAGCCAGTGATATCTAATGACTTGTTGTCTGTCCTCTTCATCCTCAGATGGGCTGTCCCAGCCAGTGATATCTAATGGAATGTTGTCTGTCCTCTTCATCCTCAGATGGGCTGTCCCAGCCAGTGATATCTAATGACTTGTTGTCTGTCCTCTTCATCCTCAGATGGGCTGTCCCAGCCAGTGATATCTAATGACTTGTTGTCTGTCCTCTTCATCCTCAGATGGGCTGTCCCAGGCAGTGATATCTAATGGAATGTTGTTTGTCCTCTTCATCCTCAGATGGGCTGTCCCAGGCAGTGATATCTAATGACTTGTTGTCTGTCCTCTTCATCCTCAGATGGGCTGTCCCAGCCAGTGATATCTAATGACTTGTTGTCTGTCCTCTTCATCCTCAGATGGGCTGTCCCAGCCAGTGATATCTAATGACTTGTTGTCTGTCCTCTTCATCCTCAGATGGGCTGTCCCAGCCAGTGATATCTAATGACTTGTTGTCTGTCCTCTTCATCCTCAGATGGGCTGTCCCAGGCAGTGATATCTAATGGAATGTTGTCTGTCCTCTTCATCCTCAGATGGGCTGTCCCAGCCAGTGATATCTAATGGAATGTTGTCTGTCCTCTTCATCCTCAGATGGGCTGTCCCAGGCAGTGATATCTAATGACTTGTTGTTTGTCCTCTTCATCCTCAGATGTCTGTCCTAGATATTAGATATCATTAGATCATTAGATATCACTGCCTGGGACAGCCCATCTGAGGATGAAGAGGACAGACAACATTCCATTAGATATCACTGCCTGGGACAGCCCATCTGAGGATGAAGAGGACAAACAACATTCCATTAGATATCACTGGCTGGGACAGCCCATCTGAGGATGAAGAGGTGATATCTAATGGAATGTTGTCTGTCCTCTTCATCCTCAGATGGGCTGTCCCAGCCAGTGATATCTAATGGAATGTTGTTTGTCCTCTTCATCCTCAGACGGGCTGTCCCAGCTAGTGATATCTAATGACTTGTTGTCTGTCCTCTTCATCCTCAGATGGGCTGTCCCAGGCAGTGATTTCTAATGACTTGTTGTCTGTCCTCTTCATCCTCAGATGGGCTGTCCCAGGCAGTGATATCTAATGACTTGTTGTCTGTCCTCTTCATCCTCAGATGGGCTGTCCCAGGCAGTGATATCTAATGGAATGTTGTTTGTCCTCTTCATCCTCAGATGGGCTGTCCCAGCCAGTGATATCTAATGGAATGTTGTCTGTCCTCTTCATCCTCAGATGGGCTGTCCCAGCCAGTGATATCTAATGACTTGTTGTCTGTCCTCTTCATCCTCAGATGGGCTGTCCCAGCCAGTGATATCTAATGACTTGTTGTCTGTCCTCTTCATCCTCAGATGGGCTGTCCCAGGCAGTGATATCTAATGGAATGTTGTTTGTCCTCTTCATCCTCAGATGGGCTGTCCCAGCCAGTGATGTCTAATGGAATGTTGTCTGTCCTCTTCATCCTCAGATGGGCTGTCCCAGCCAGTGATATCTAATGGAATGTTGTTTGTCCTCTTCATCCTCAGATGGGCTGTCCCAGGCAGTGATATCTAATGGAATGTTGTTTGTCCTCTTCATCCTCAGATGGGCTGTCCCAGGCAGTGATATCTAATAGAATGTTGTCTGTCCTCTTCATCCTCAGATGGGCTGTCCCAGGCAGTGATATCTAATGGAATGTTGTTTGTCCTCTTCATCCTCAGATGGGCTGTCCCAGCCAGTGATGTCTAATGACTTGTTGTCTGTCCTCTTCATCCTCAGATGGGCTGTCCCAGGCAGTGATATCTAATGGAATGTTGTTTGTCCTCTTCATCCTCAGATGGGCTGTCCCAGGCAGTGATATCTAATGACTTGTTGTCTGTCCTCTTCATCCTCAGATGGGCTGTCCCAGGCAGTGATATCTAATAGAATGTTGTCTGTCCTCTTCATCCTCAGATGGGCTGTCCCAGGCAGTGATATCTAATGACTTGTTGTCTGTCCTCTTCATCCTCAGATGGGCTGTCCCAGCCAGTGATATCTAATGACTTGTTGTCTGTCCTCTTCATCCTCAGATGGGCTGTCCCAGGCAGTGATATCTAATAGAATGTTGTCTGTCCTCTTCATCCTCAGATGGGCTGTCCCAGCCAGTGATATCTAATGACTTGTTGTCTGTCCTCTTCATCCTCAGATGGGCTGTCCCAGCCAGTGATATCTAATGACTTGTTGTCTGTCCTCTTCATCCTCAGATGGGCTGTCCCAGCCAGTGATATCTAATGACTTGTTGTCTGTCCTCTTCATCCTCAGATGGGCTGTCCCAGCCAGTGATATCTAATGGAATGTTGTTTGTCCTCTTCATCCTCAGATGGGCTGTCCCAGGCAGTATTATCTAATGGAATGTTGTTTGTCCTCTTCATCCTCAGATGGGCTGTCCCAGGCAGTGATATCTAATGGAATGTTGTTTGTCCTCTTCATCCTCAGATGGGCTGTCCCAGCCAGTGATATCTAATGGAATGTTGTTTGTCCTCTTCATCCTCAGATGGGCTGTCCCAGCCAGTGATATCTAATGGAATGTTGTCTGTCCTCTTCATCCTCAGATGGGCTGTCCCAGGCAGTGATATCTAATGACTTGTTGTCTGTCCTCTTCATCCTCAGATGGGCTGTCCCAGCCAGTGATATCTAATGGAATGTTGTCTGTCCTCTTCATCCTCAGATGGGCTGTCCCAGGCAGTGATATCTAATGGAATGTTGTCTGTCCTCTTCATCCTCAGATGGGCTGTCCCAGGCAGTGATATCTAATGGAATGTTGTCTGTCATCTTCATCCTCAGATGGGCTGTCCCAGCCAGTGATATCTAATGACTTGTTGTCTGTCCTCTTCATCCTCAGATGGGCTGTCCCAGCCAGTGATATCTAATGGAATGTTGTTTGTCCTCTTCATCCTCAGATGGGCTGTCCCAGCCAGTGATATCTAATGACTTGTTGTTTGTCCTCTTCATCCTCAGATGGGCTGTCCCAGCCAGTGATATCTAATGACTTGTTGTCTGTCCTCTTCATCCTCAGATGGGCTGTCCCAGCCAGTGATATCTAATGACTTGTTGTTTGTCCTCTTCATCCTCAGATGGGCTGTCCCAGGCAGTGATATCTAATGGAATGTTGTCTGTCCTCTTCATCCTCAGATGGGCTGTCCCAGGCAGTGATATCTAATGACTTGTTGTCTGTCCTCTTCATCCTCAGATGGGCTGTCCCAGCCAGTGATATCTAATGACTTGTTGTCTGTCCTCTTCATCCTCAGATGGGCTGTCCCAGGCAGTGATATCTAATGACTTGTTGTCTGTCCTCTTCATCCTCAGATGGGCTGTCCCAGGCAGTGATATCTAATGGAATGTTGTCTGTCCTCTTCATTCTCAGATGGGCTGTCCCAGGCAGTGATATCTAATGACTTGTTGTCTGTCCTCTTCATCCTCAGATGGGCTGTCCCAGCCAGTGATATCTAATGACTTGTTGTCTGTCCTCTTCATCCTCAGATGGGCTGTCCCAGGCAGTGATATCTAATGGAATGTTGTCTGTCCTCTTCATCCTCAGATGGGCTGTCCCAGCCAGTGATATCTAATGACTTGTTGTCTGTCCTCTTCATCCTCAGATGGGCTGTCCCAGCCAGTGATATCTAATGGAATGTTGTCTGTCCTCTTCATCCTCAGATGGGCTGTCCCAGGCAGTGATATCTAATGGAATGTTGGTTGTCCTCTTCATCCTCAGATGGGCTGTCCCAGGCAGTGATATCTAATGACTTGTTGTCTGTCCTCTTCATCCTCAGATGGGCTGTCCCAGCCAGTGATATCTAATGACTTGTTGTCTGTCCTCTTCATCCTCAGATGGGCTGTCCCAGCCAGTGATATCTAATGACTTGTTGTCTGTCCTCTTCATCCTCAGATGGGCTGTCCCAGGCAGTGATATCTAATGGAATGTTGTTTGTCCTCTTCATCCTCAGATGGGCTGTCCCAGGCAGTGATATCTAATGACTTGTTGTCTGTCCTCTTCATCCTCAGATGGGCTGTCCCAGGCAGTGATATCTAATGACTTGTTGTTTGTCCTCTTCATCCTCAGATGTCTGTCCTAGATATTAGATATCATTAGATCATTAGATATCACTGCCTGGGACAGCCCATCTGAGGATGAAGAGGACAGACAACATTCCATTAGATATCACTGCCTGGGACAGCCCATCTGAGGATGAAGAGGACAAACAACATTCCATTAGATATCACTGCCTGGGACAGCCCATCTGAGGATGAAGAGGTGATATCTAATGGAATGTTGTCTGTCCTCTTCATCCTCAGATGGGCTGTCCCAGCCAGTGATATCTAATGACTTGTTGTCTGTCCTCTTCATCCTCAGATGGGCTGTACCAGCCAGTGATATCTAATGACTTGTTGTCTGTCCTGTTCATCCTCAGATGGGCTGTCCCAGCCAGTGATATCTAATGGAATGTTGTTTGTCCTCTTCATCCTCAGATGGGCTGTACCAGCCAGTGATATCTAATGACTTGTTGTTTGTCCTCTTCATCCTCAGATGGGCTGTACCAGCCAGTGATATCTAATGACTTGTTGTCTGTCCTCTTCATCCTCAGATGGGCTGTCCCAGGCAGTGATATCTAATGACTTGTTGTCTGTCCTCTTCATCCTCAGATGGGCTGTCCCAGCCAGTGATATCTAATGACTTGTTGTCTGTCCTCTTCATCCTCAGATGGGCTGTCCCAGCCAGTGATATCTAATGGAATGTTGTTTGTCCTCTTCATCCTCAGATGGGCTGTCCCAGCCAGTGATATCTAATGGAATGTTGTCTGTCCTCTTCATCCTCAGATGGGCTGTCCCAGCCAGTGATATCTAATGACTTGTTGTCTGTCCTCTTCATCCTCAGATGGGCTGTCCCAGCCAGTGATATCTAATGACTTGTTGTCTGTCCTCTTCATCCTCAGATGGGCTGTCCCAGCCAGTGATATCTAATGGAATGTTGTCTGTCCTCTTCATCCTCAGATGGGCTGTCCCAGCCAGTGATATCTAATGACTTGTTGTCTGTCCTCTTCATCCTCAGATGGGCTGTCCCAGCCAGTGATATCTAATGACTTGTTGTCTGTCCTCTTCATCCTCAGATGGGCTGTCCCAGGCAGTGATATCTAATGGAATGTTGTTTGTCCTCTTCATCCTCAGATGGGCTGTCCCAGGCAGTGATATCTAATGACTTGTTGTCTGTCCTCTTCATCCTCAGATGGGCTGTCCCAGCCAGTGATATCTAATGACTTGTTGTCTGTCCTCTTCATCCTCAGATGGGCTGTCCCAGCCAGTGATATCTAATGACTTGTTGTCTGTCCTCTTCATCCTCAGATGGGCTGTCCCAGCCAGTGATATCTAATGACTTGTTGTCTGTCCTCTTCATCCTCAGATGGGCTGTCCCAGGCAGTGATATCTAATGGAATGTTGTCTGTCCTCTTCATCCTCAGATGGGCTGTCCCAGCCAGTGATATCTAATGGAATGTTGTCTGTCCTCTTCATCCTCAGATGGGCTGTCCCAGGCAGTGATATCTAATGACTTGTTGTTTGTCCTCTTCATCCTCAGATGTCTGTCCTAGATATTAGATATCATTAGATCATTAGATATCACTGCCTGGGACAGCCCATCTGAGGATGAAGAGGACAGACAACATTCCATTAGATATCACTGCCTGGGACAGCCCATCTGAGGATGAAGAGGACAAACAACATTCCATTAGATATCACTGGCTGGGACATGCCCATCTGAGGATGAAGAGGTGATATCTAATGGAATGTTGTCTGTCCTCTTCATCCTCAGATGGGCTGTCCCAGCCAGTGATATCTAATGGAATGTTGTTTGTCCTCTTCATCCTCAGACGGGCTGTCCAGCTAGTGATATCTAATGACTTGTTGTCTGTCCTCTTCATCCTCAGATGGGCTGTCCCAGGCAGTGATTTCTAATGACTTGTTGTCTGTCCTCTTCATCCTCAGATGGGCTGTCCCAGGCAGTGATATCTAATGACTTGTTGTCTGTCCTCTTCATCCTCAGATGGGCTGTCCCAGGCAGTGATATCTAATGGAATGTTGTTTGTCCTCTTCATCCTCAGATGGGCTGTCCCAGGCCAGTGATATCTAATGGAATGTTGTCTGTCCTCTTCATCCTCAGAT